>NW_021626547.1:0-23934 GCF_004785775.1 Grammomys surdaster
GTTCAGTTTAGAATATTCTTGGAGGGTATAATAAGTAATTATTTTTTATTTAGTTATGGTCTCATTTTATAACTCAAGTTAGCTTCTGAGTCATAGTAAGCTAGCTGTGAGGGATTTAGGCTTGTTTAATGATGCTTAGCTCCAATTATTTATTGTTTGCTTGTTTGTTTTGCTGAAGGATGGGGAAGGGATGCTTTTCCTCCTCTTAAACATTGAAATATACTTCATATATGACTTGGAAATGTGGGTAATTAATGTTTTCTTCAGAATTGTGCTCCAGATGAAATAAGGAAAGAAGTTCCCTTTATAGTTCCCTTCCATTCCAGGAAAAGAGGAGTTCATGGAGACTTGATTGGAACATTATATCTGATATCCATAGTAAATGGTCCTCAGAAGTGATAATTTTGGACTTAATTAAGACATAAGTATTAAGAACTTGCTCTGATTCCCCACAAAACTTCTAATATTTTAGTTTGTAATGTACATATCCCATATTTTTAGACTCTTCAAGTATATAATATTTCTGTTTGTAAATGCTGGGGACAACATTTGGAATGTAAATAAATAAAATAATTTTTAAAAAGAAACTGTTACTTATTTTATGATCTCCACCCAAAAGGCTATTTCTAGCATTACACTGTGTTTATTATTCCAACATCTCTTTATTTTATTTAATAGACTTTTGGAACTATGGTATCTTCTCAGTGATGACAAAGCTACCTCTGTGAGCTGTGAACTCAAGGATCTGAAGTTAGAACATCTGTAATATAACACTCTAAATCTTCTCAAGGTCACAACATACCAAATGCTATGAGGCTCTTTTCTAAAATGCAATGAGAGGACTTTCATTTTCTAACAACCAGACAATAAACACATATTTCCATGTGAAAGATCAAAAGGAAATTTTATAGTTCAATGGTTTGCAGCAAAGAAAACAGAGAGGTCATATGAAGCTCACTGTCTTAGATTGTCTTAGTCATTTCCCCAATTCTTTGAAAGAATGATTTAGTACATTTTGCTTAATTGTATCCTTATAATTACTTAGTTTATGTTTGACATTTCTTTGCATAATATTTAGTTATCAATTCATTACTTGAAATTGGATTACCCTTCCTATATTTTAAAATGTAGTGTATATCTTCTATTAAACAACAAATTATAGTAAATACAATTAAAACAAAAGGCTGAACCTTTCCTAGAAAGTTTGAACTACAAATCTAGTAGAAAAATGCTCTGGATTTTAAATAACATCTTAGATTATCACTATTTAACATTGTTCTGTTTATAGAGTATAACAATAAAAATTAATACACAAGCAGTAGAATAAAGCATTGAAGATGATGCATGAGTTCCCATGTAACTTAAATGCCATATATTATGGCTTTTGGGGAGAATATTATATGTTTAGGAGGATATGACAATGCCCAATATAGATTGCTACTCTCACCAAGAATCTTGGGAATAGGGTAAGTAATTGTGCTTAAAATTTGAAGAAATCAGATTTTATATTGTAATTCTATTTCTTATTATAATTCCATTTTGAATAAATATTTCATGGATCTCAGCTTCCTTGTGGCAAAATAATATTAAGTTGTGATACTATCAAGTTTTTGTTGATATGTTATTTAATAAAATTAATCAAAGATCATGAAAACTCAAGCCTGCAATAAAATCCTAATGAAATGATTTCACAAGGGGTAGAGGGATAAACTGGTATTCAAAGCTTCTGGCATTGTCCCCAAACAACCTGGAAAAGAAATTGTTAATGATAGTCATTAATTTCATTTGTTCCTTTATGTAAGACACAATCAAGACTGTGAGGTTGGAGATAGTGAACAACAAACACCTCTGCTTTCAAAGAAAGAAAAACTAAGTGACTAACAATCTTTGATCATGTTTTTGTGAAAGCTTCTGAAGTCTAAATGGTTGTAATGATCACTGACTACTAAAGGTATATAATTCAAATGAGGGATGAATAAGTCAAAACCTGTAGCTCAATTTCCCAAAGGGCGGAGGGATGTTTTTAAAAGAGAAGAAAATGTTCTTTCCATCTGGAACACCCAGTAATCTTTCAGAAAAAAAAAAGACAATTCACAAACGTTCGCTTCTTTAATATAGAAAAGTACTTATAATGTTCATGGAGGGTTAGTCTGCAAAGCTTCTCAGTAAAACTTTCCCAATTTGATTTAAAAGACCTAATCCAAATTTTAGAAAATTCGTAAGTCCAGAATAAACTTTAAAAGGTACTACAAGATATTTTATGGTTGCTAAAACTGACAGAAATGGCAATGAAAACAACAAGAAGGACAGTAAACTCTCCTTGTCTTCAGAAAGCATTAGCTATCTGAACTTCTGGTCACATTTTCAATACTTTCGAGGGAGAGCACATTAGATTATTGAAACTGTCCTGCAGTGGAGTTTCAACTGCACTTTGCAAATTACATGGGATATTGGACAGAGACCTGAGTGAATGGGACACAGATGACAAAAAAAAAACTGACTAGGTCCAGGAGTGTGAGGCAACTTCAGGTGACATGTTACATAGTGGGGATGTAAAATAGACAGTAGACAAGTCCTACTGTCTTTGAATTTGGGGCTCAGAATGACTTTGGTGGCTCAGTTTAGGGGTCCCAGATATTGTACTTATTGTTGAGCACAGAGCTTTTCAAAACTTGGGGGAAACACATAACCTTACATAGCATTTATAGAATGAGTTTTTTGAAAGTCTAAGGCTTAAAACTTTTATGTCTTGTCCCCAAGTGATCAATTGTACTTTGAATTAGGGAATATAACATGGATGGAATTGGTACAAAGGGTGTACAATTAATAGTACAATAAAAGGTGAATTGTTCTGGTCTTAAAATGATTTATTTTAGAAAGCAATTATTAAGGTGATAGCACAAATATTAAATACAATTTTCATATAAATTAAAATATTAATAAAGGTAATATCTTATTAATAATATTAAAGGAAAATATAAGCCTAGACACAAATGTTAGCTATATTTCGATTTGAAACACAGTTACTATTGATGACCTTCACTAAATTGAGCATTCTCTTATATATTATTCATAGGGCTATAACCTTGCAAAAGTCCTTAGCATTAGCCGAGTGTACTCTGAGTCAGTCATTTGTACCTACAGTTAAAATTCCTTTGGGTAATTACCAACTTTTGTCTGGGATAGATACTGAGTGTTTCCATTTGATTGTCCTATCAGATCTGTGATGCTTATTCTTGGTTGTCAGCTTGACTACATCTGTAATTAACTAAAACCCAAGCCTGTAAAGGAGTTTTCTTGATTGAATAATTTGCAGTGGGAACACCTACCCTAAATTCAGACCTTTTGAGGTGGGAAGATCCACCTTTAATCTAGGCCATACCTTCTTTATCAGCCTGTATAAAGGTCATGAATGAAAGAAGCTTGTTTTCTTTGCATGACAGCCCTCACTTCAGATAAAATCTGCCTTCCTTCCTTCCTTCCTTCCTTCCTTCCTTCCTTCCTTCCTTCCTTCCTTCCTTCCTTCTTTCCTACTATTGAAGTAGAGCCTACTTCTTCAGGATTCTAACATATACTAAAGAACAGCTGAAGTGTCCAACCTTCTTAGTTCAACAACTACTTGATTCCTAGGGATTTCCATTTGGAGACAGTCATTTTAGGTATAGATAGACCATAACCTATAATCCATTCTAATAAAGCATTTATATATTTATTTTATCAGCTTAGTTTCCCTAGACAAACCCGACTAATATAAGATCCTAACCTGCAGTTTTTGTCCTCTCATATAGGTAGTGTTTTTTGCTTTATTGACAAATCACAGTGAAGCTCCTAAAACACACAGTCACTAAAAATTCTCTGGGCCACGCTTCTTTTTTCCCCCCTGTGATTTCCTTCTTTCTTATATTTGAAAGTTTCCAATTATAGTTTAGTCTTCTCTTTGAAGGTGCTAAGATTGAGTCAGAGAAATTTTGTACACAATAGCTATCACTTTTTCACTATGTTTCATCACAGATATTCTGGGGACATCTATCCAGATATCAGACTCAAACTATTTCTTGGCCACTAGTGGGTTTCCTATGCTTCAGTGAATGGCCCTACACTCACAAAGCAGTAGTGGACAGCAGTAAGTAGACTTAGTAAGATATTAAATAAAGGGGGGGCACCAAGTTGGGAAGTGTATGTGTTGAGATGGCGATCTCTTAAATGGTGGTGTTGGACATTATCATCTTTCATTTTATACATGTGTGAAATTCTTTAGAATAAAAAATATAGCTTTTTTCCAAAAACCTTGAATACTTCTTGGATTTTTTTCTCACTGGGAAGTTTTTTTTTTTTTATAAAATCCATAACTTATTTTATGTTATAGTATGACATTGGAAAATAAATCCTATTATAGGTCGGAGAACACTAAATCAAATTAAAACATAACAGAACAAAATTTAAATTCAAGACTGTTGCAACAAATTCTGTAAGGCTTATCTGAATCATTCTTAGAAACTAAACACATCAAGTTGCATAATTGACATTAACAAAGGCATTCTATAAAGTACCTCTGGCTGAAACAGTGTTAAATGAAAAGGAGCAACAACAAAACTCACTAGAGTGACACTGAACAGAACTGAACTTCTTGTTTGAAAATCCCTGCTACATCATCTTCAGCACACAAGCTCTGAGGTTATTTTAGAATTCCACATCTAGCCAGCAGATGGGGAAGTGAGAGAGGACAGGATCGCACAGGAGGTTTATGGTGTCATGCCTGGAAAGCACTCACATCATTCTCATTCATGTCCCATGGGTCAGAAAAATTGTCCCCTTTGCCAAATCTAAGCTTTTAAGGGAGTCTCAGAAGTGGAGTCTAGTCATATGTCAAGCTCTACCACTGAGTCTAATAGTGGTGGGAGAAATATCAGTAGGGTTGGTGTTAAGATTTGAATGTCAAGTTTCTCACATACTCATGAGTTTGAACAGTTGGTCCTAGTTGGCTTTTAAGAGGGTGTAGACTCTTTGGAATTTGAATTAAACTGAAGGCCACAGGGCCATAGGGGTAAGGTAGTAAGGGCTACTATAGACCAGGCTCACTCTGTCCTCTATTCTTACTGTGATTGGCTCTGGCTCTTGCTGCCACAGCTGGATTTCTTCCTGCTCTCATGATTTCCTGAATTGTGACTATAGATAAACCCACCCACTCTAAAGTTGCTCTTGATTGGGGTATTTGGTTATAGCAATTGGATTGTAATCAGTTCTTGTCATAGATATAAGAATTTAACATCTTTAGTCAGTCTCTATTGTGAAGTCAGTTGTGTGTTAAGCATGAAAAAAAAAAGGAATTTACTAAACATTCTCCTACAATGGTTCACTGAAGAAAACTATATATTAAATAATCTTTATCATTCAGAATAGTAAATGTTAAAGGAGAAATAAGTACAAGGAATAAAAAAAATCACATATCTACAGGAGATTCTCATTCCCATTTTCTTAGTCTTTATTCTAGAAAAGAGTGATTAGGAAGAAAAGAATACATAACTTTTATCACTTCCTTGTTACATTACAGGAGATTTATACACTTCACAGAGTTGAATTCTTGCATATATAATAGTGCTAAATGTTCTGTTTTATAAGTCTTACTGACATTATTTTCTGAGACAGAGTCTGCTGTATCCCAAGCTAACTTCAAACTTGCTATGTAGCTGAAGATGACTTTGAAGTTCTGATCCTTCGATCTCTCTCTTTTCACCAATGGACATTTCAGACATGTGTCAACACTCCTGGTTTTAATTGGTGCTAGGGATAACTAACATAATTCATGTATGTTAGTTAAGCATTATACCAACTAAGCCATATCCTCAGCTCATTAATATCAATTTTTAACTGACTAAAATGAGAATTTAAAGGCTATTTTGGAGATATTTTCTTTTAGATCTGCTGTTCTTAGGGTTTTGAGTGATTTTGCATAAAAAAATATTTCAACAGTGAAAGTGAAGAAATATCCAAAGTTTAGCATAATTGTTTTGTTAATGATGGGAGGCCAAGATCAATTATGAGATATCTACGAAGAATGGGTACCATTGGGGGAGGTGTTCACCTCCACTTCATTAAAATTATTCTAAAAATATTCATATTCTGAGAAATAATGGATCCTGAAATTTTGAATAAAATATCCTTTAGGTTTATCTGCTCCATTTTAAAAATAGTATGGGTTGTAAGAAGAACATTAGGCTACATGTCATGAGAGGAAGTTATGTCTTACCACTACATACTCTAAGAATATGGAAAACTGACTTAATTTCACGTACCTTTACTCTGGATCCTGAAATTTTAAGTATAATAAATAATGCTAGTCATATACACATATGTGAATTTTATGTATTGTATGAATATATGAGAATTCTCTAGCATGTATGTTACTTCTTTCTTTTACAGTAAACAAAGAAGATATAAATTTAATACATAGAAACTGGTGAATTAACCCATAGGCCAAGACCAAACAGAACCCATGCAGAGGACACAAGTCTCAGCACACACACTAGGCAATTCACAACAGTCAATAACTCTACCTCCAGAGGATCTAATTCCCTCTTCTTACCTCTGTGCTCACCTACAGTCATATGTAAAAACTCACACACACACACACACACACACACACACACACACACACTAAAACTCACATTTAAAACTTTAATATACAGAAGATGATGAAATAAAAGACAAATTTAATCCCACCATGCAGAAATAACCAGTTTTCTGCAGTATCCTCCAGAGTTTACACCAAATAAACATTACCTCTCAGAATCTTTGCTGCTCATTGTGCTCTGAGCCCATAGCTAGCATTAGAAAAAAAAAGCTCAGTTCTACTTTTCTAAAATATATCTCATTTTGGAAAGTGATCTACAGGCAATCATAGAACATTTTTTTTTCCATTTTTAAAATTAAAAGCATCAGCTATTTTCAATTTGAAGGACCCTATGAGCTTGCAAAAAAAAAATGAATGGAACATGCTGATAACTTCAGGCTAAGAATCAGAGATTGTATGGACAGGGCAGTAAATAATATTAAAGCTGGTGAAATGACCTGGATGGGACAGAAAGATTTATTTCATAGTTTATCTGAACACTCCTGGGAGACAGACAATAGAACACAGGATTAGTGTTCAATTCCATCCATTTTTATTGAGTCAGGGGATGTTTAGAGAAATTTATGGAGCTCTTCGAAAGTCAGCATTTTTAATAAGTGGCACTGAGAAAGGATTACACCGAGGGAAATCCAGGTGACAAAACAGAACATGAGTCACAAAGGAATTTAAAATCGCTGAGATAATTGTGGCACAGGACACTCAGGAAGGCAGACCTCAGTAAATTGTCTGCTCATCTTCCTGACTACTGCCTGTCCTTCCACCTCTTTATCAATGACAATTTCACTGTTTTTGGTCCTAGCTTTGGCAATGTAGTGTAATGTATAGCCTTGTTTTGTGTTCTAGTGTCATTCTGGGACTCAGAAATCATTATAGAGATATACAAGTATATGACAGAGGGCGAGCAAGATGGTTTAGACTCTAGCCTTAGAGGTTAGGAGTGTTTGTTGCTCTTCTAAAGAATAGTGTGCCCAAAGCCTGCTCTAGACAGCTCATAACTGCCTGTAACTGCACTTCTCAGGAACCTGAAGACCATTTTTGGCCTCTATGGATACTGTACTCATGTTCACAAAGCCATGAACATATATATATATATATATATATATATATATATATATATATATAGTCATTTATTAAAAAGCAATTGAATAAAAAAATAAAGAAATATATGTCAGTAAAAAAGGCAAGTTTCACAGACTTGGAACTTGGAAGGAATTGACAATATTTCTGAATACCTAGAGAAACAACCAAATAAAAACTGAAAGAATTAAAAATCAGAAAGTCAAGCATATGCAGAAGGATTTGGTAAAGAAGTTGACTATAGAAACTGTACCACAAATTAAAAAAAAGAGAGAGATTGTATTCTAGGTTAAATTTTATGAGTAAATATGGGATTTCAGAGTTAGAGATTGTTACAAGTTGGGTTCTCTGGTTGATGCTAAAGTGGCCTTGACACACTAAGTATCTGAATTATTTACTATCGATCAATGGGAGGTGAGGAGCAGGATTAGGCTAACTGAGAAAAACTCCCATGCAGGCTTCAGCCACTATTATTAACTGTGGAACTATGACTCAATTAATGACAAACACATATGTACACAAATGTAAGAAATATTGCCAACAAGCCCCTGAAGTCTATCTTCCCAGCACTGGGATTGGAGGCAAATGTGTGCCATATCTCCTATATCATTTTGAACCAATTTGGGGGTAGAACTCAGGTTTGAGCACTCCATCTCACTAGCCCTGTGTAGCAACTTCCTCTGAGACTAAAATATGCTGTATTAGTCATTGTTCTCTAGTGGAACAGAAATATATGTATATGTATATGTATATGTATATGTATATGTATATGTATATGTATATGTATATGTATATGTGTGTGTGTGTGTGTGTGTGTGTGTGTGTGTGTGTAATCAGCCACTTGAGTTTTAGTTAAGTCTACATGTAGTCAAGTTGATAACAAAGAATAGAGATCACAAGTCCACCCCATTTCAACTTGACACACAATCATATCTCCTAATGCCATGCCTAATTTCCAAAGGAAAACAATAACTAGGAAATCATTTTAAGCTAGCAGGAAAATAAAACTTAAAATACCTTCAGGAAGTCCCTGGAACTGACCAGATCCACTAGGCTCTACCTACCTAGAGTAAAGATAGGTAAGACAAGGCAAGCTGCAAAGACCCTGAGACCAGAAAAGCTACTAGAAGAAGCAGAAACCAGCTGAGCTGCCTCAAAGAGATTTAGACTGACTGAGGCACATGGAAAGTACACACATTCTCTAAACCCTTGAGCTTCCTATAGGCTATGTAGCAGCTCCAGGTTCTCAGCTTTGATGAACTGTCATCATGATTCAGTGGATTTTGGTGACATAGCATCTTTTAGTAATTTCTGCTCCTACAAGTAACTCCTCATCCATATTCTTGGAAGTAACCCCAGTAAAGCTCATTGTTTCACCAAGTCACACTGTGGTGGTATATGGGCTTTGGTTTGCTGTAAGCTCTCCATTAGGTATGAGTAGATGTGTGTATTTAATCTCTTCAGGTCACAGAATACCCCATAATATATTTTATATTGGGGCAAATGTGATAATCACTAAAGAAACAACACTTATACTACTTTTGCAAGAAGGACTGAGGTTTAAATTTGGATTAAAAGTATGAGTAGTCAAAGAAACTCTGTTAAAACTAAATGTTGAGTTAGCTCATAGATTCATGAGCAAAATATGGTGCCTATTTTAAAGCCATTAAATTTGAAGGAGGTTGGTCAGCTAGCATTAGAGAGCCAAATCAAGAGAGAATGCTGCAGAAGGGCAATACCAAGTAGATTCCCTTATATGGGCCTTTCAATCTTAAGAGTCTGTAGTTGCACTGAATGTAGTTTTCATATAATTACTTAAATGTCACTTAAATAGCTATCAAGTATCTGCCATTTAAAAGTATACCATTGACAACAAATTGGTGTTCTCATTCCCAGGGCAGAGAAGTTCTCCTGCTCTCAGAATTCCTTTGTCTAGATCTGAGGTCTCATGATCTTTCCTCAGCCCACATTAGCAAGTCTATAAGTATCTTTCTTGTTCAGGTCATGTTTAGATGGCCATGTAGATAAAACTTCATTGCTGAAACCACGTAAATAAAAGTAACATTATATGGATCAAGCAGGTTGTGTTTATTTGTGTAGGAATATACATAATGTATGTATAATTATATACACATACACATTATATATTCATTATATATAGTCACACATATATGGAGAGGGAGGAGAAGAGAGAGATAGATGAAAAAGAAGTCACGAATTCTAAAGAGGAAGGAAAGATATATGGGGAAGATTTAGAAGGAGGAAAATGAGGACGTTAGTGATATAATTAGATAGTTATTTAAAAATTGAAAAGTACAAATAAGTAAATTATGCTTACCATTTGTCTCAGGGGAAGATAGAACACAGAGGCTATTAGTTTATTTGGAATTTACTGTACATATCATAATTAAAGAGGCATTTAAACATTTGATTTGTACTTAAAGCTCACATAATTTTAAAGACATTCTCCAAATCCTTCCAAGCAAACAAAATACCATTTTTTGCTGAAATCTGTCTCGTGGCCTGTTCTGTATCTCTATGTACAGACTGCAGGAGGTATAATTCATCCATAAAAGACAGCTGAAATATGCACCACTTTGAATTGTTTTGATATTGTGCACAAGGGAATGGAGGAGAAAATTAACAGCCGTATGCTGCCTCATTCAAAGTATCAGATGGATAATAATAAAACAGAAAATGTATAAAATCATTTAGAGCCATTTTAAGACCATATGCTCAACTTCACTGACAATAATCAACTATAATATATTTCAGAAAATAGGAGTGGAGAGAGTATAATTCTGCTCATTATACTAGATATTTGATTTCAAATCATTTGAAGACTTCATGAATATACAAAAAATGTACTTTCTAACTAGAGGTAACTAAATTATGATAAAGATGAATTCCATAACTTATGGGGAAAATCGTTCCTTTTTATGATGTGACTCAAGTTTTCATCCATCATGGGGGCAAACCAAAGCTGTTTTCAGGACATTCAGATATACTACAATTCAGAAGATTTTCTCCTTCAACTACATCTGCTGACATTTTCTTAATTAATGAATTATTTTATTTATTTAGATCCCAAATATTGCCCCTCCTGGTTTCCCCTCCCAGAGATCTTCATCCCACTCACTCCCCTTTGCCCCTGAGAAGGAGCACCCCAACATCCCCCTGCTGATTTATATACCACACACAAACATACACACATGCACACACAGACACACACACACACACACACACACACACAGACGATGGGGAGATGGATGGATGAATGGATAAGTGAATAGTATAGAATACCAATTCTACAAAATCTCACCACACTATTCCATTAAACAGTAGGAAGTACTACTGTTATATTTCTTATTTTCTCTCCCATAATGGTTTGAAATAGAAATATCCTCTATAGGCTCATGTATTTGAACACTTGGTTCCTATGTTGATGACATTGTTCGGGGAGGTTAAAGGATGTTTGGAAAGTGCATGCTTACTGGAGGAAGAATATCACTGAGAGTGGCCTTTGAGAGTTTATAGCCTCATCCTGGTTTCCAATTTGGACTTTCTGCTTCCTATGGTGGTTGAGATGCACTCTTTTAGCTACTTGCTTTGGCTTCCTGCTATCACACCTCCCTTTTTGTTATGGTTCCATTCTGGTATCATAAGCCAAAAGAAGGCTTTTTTTGTCACAGCAATAAAAGGTCACTAATATACCACATCTGTTTCAATAATCTCATTGTATTGCTTCTGAGTCTTATATTTTTCCTGTAAGATTTCATAAATTATTAAATATGAAATATTTTGGGAATGCATGAATTATATGAGTTGAAATATTAGAATCAGTGATGGCATATTGCGTCTTAAAGAAATATTTGAATACACAAATGAATGAGTGAAGAAATAAATTTAAAATAATATGCGAATTACCATACTAACCTTATATTAATCAAACAACATTTGCAAAGCAAACCATATTTATTTTATGGAAATCTTGGTTTATTTCATTACTTTGTATTTATAACAGTCTGTTTTTATCTACTACTTTAGCCACGCAAGTAGCAGAGAAATGCTGTAATAGATGGGAATTCCAGATATGAATATGCAAGTTGACAGATAAATTCAATTTTCCCAAAGCATTTAACAAAATAACAGTTTAAATATTTGTAAATTGGCTAAAGGCATAAGGCAATCAAGAATTATTTATTTTAGAAAAGCAAATGACTATTTTAGCTTTGATTATAAAATTGAAAAACTGTGATTTTTAATTTTTCTGTCCTTGCTGCTGTCTATCCTTTATCACAGCCAAAGGAGAAATTATGCCCGATAATGGTAGGTCATAAAACCCAGCATTCTCTCTGTCACTATCAGTGTATACTCAGTTGATTTGGAAAGGTAAGGATTAGTGTGAATCTTGACCACAATGTTGTTAGTAAAAGCGATAAACTTTGAGGTTAAGTGAGTAAGAATAATCAAAAAGTCTATTAACTGAGGATCAGAGCAATAGCTGGATAAACATATGCTTTGTTTTTTCATGGTTTGCCTCCAGGCACTGGCCTGACTGGTTGGTGGAAGTGTAATTAAAAATCCAAACAGACAGAAAGCTAGGATCGGGTGGTCTGGCCACTTGGAGAAACGTCAGCACCCTTGAAGTTCATCATGTTTATTATATAGAGTTAAATACAGAGGTGAGTTACTACATACAGGAAAATGAGGAGTCAGGATTATTATATACAGATAAACAAGGGTGCAGGGTTATGGTATACATGTAGATCAACGGGACAGGTTTAACTTATCTGGATAGGAGCAGTCTCTGAAGAGAGCAGTTTTCAGGCCATAAATATTCAGGACAGAGTGCTGTGGTGAAGATCTTTTGTACACACTGTCAACACACTAGGTCCTCTAAGAAGGGCTTTGGCATTTCATTTGAGCCTCATCCCATGCAGAAAGCTTTTTCTGCATGGCTCTGAGGCTCTGGGGTCCTGGATGAAGTTGTGCCTATCTTGACAGGCCCTATTGACTTAGGACTTCACTTACCCAGGCCTTCCTCTGCTCCCTACAAACTTAGACCTTAGAATTAAAGACATAATGGAATGTACAGATGGATTCAATGTAAAAGTATGTAAAAGGGTTTACCATCCATAAAAAAGAACTGGGGTGGTTATATTACTGTATGGTATTGCACAAAGCAATAAATAAGAATATAAATAAAAGTTAAAAATATCTATCTGGGTTCCCTGAGGGACAAGACTGACTGCATAGGGGTTGATGTCAAAAGTATCCCCTCTCCAGGAAAAAGACATTGGGACGGGTATGGCCCTCATGTCTCACTGGACAACAACAGGGGGACTGCAGCCATTACAAGGTCCCCTTCAATTACTGGAGGTCAGGCCTTTATTCCCACCTTCACAAGATTAGAATCACCACAGCCCTTCTATACTTAGAGAAGGGAGGAGATGTCAGGGGCATCCCTGTTTAAACACTGAAGGCCCAAAATCAGCCAAAGGCCTGTCATACATGTATACTAACACCAAGTCTTGGGTCTCTGTGGAAAAACATTGAAACAGATGGCTATAAGCTAATGTCAACAGGCAGCTTTCGTGGAAATTTACCAGCCTGAGTAGTCATAGACCTTGTAAATAGGTAGCCTTGGAGGATAATACCAACTTAGATAAGGACAAGCGAGTCATAGGCAGAGTCATAGTGACCTGTCCCCTGATCCTTCACCCAGCCAATACCCTGTTCTGAAAGATATCTGTATTCCCCCTGAACACCCACACTCCAGTGTCATCCCCTTCCCCATGTCCTGCCTTTCTGTGTTTATAAGCCCTGTGTGAATGAATTACGATTTGAAAAAAAATTATTAGACTTTAAAAAAAAACACTTAATAACAAAATTATTGATGTGCATTTTATCTAATATGTAGCATGATGTATACAATTTAAAAACCAATACACAAATACACACACACACATACACACACACACAGCTATCATCAGAGGTACATAAGATAAAACCCAGAAATAATCAAGAAAAGAAATTACATTTTTATGGCAATATTCAGGCTGTGGGCAGTACTCTTGTTACACCCAATTGGGTGTTCACATTCAAGACATTCAAAAAACTATTACTAATTTGAAAAATAATATGTAGAGTTCTCATACCATTAGCTCAATGATATAGAAAAAAACCTAAAACAAAATCTGATGGAAACACTATACAAAAGTAACACTGCTAATTGACTGACATATGGAATTGGTTAATCAATCACTATAAAATATAGGTTAGTTTTTACATATATATCAAATATTCTTCATAATAACTTACAAGTTTCAAAATATTTTTTCTAAATTAAATTTATTTTCAACTAGCACACTAAAATTGTACAGATTATTGGCTAGTATGCAATATTTGATATATACCTTATATAATAGTTTAAACAGCTTAAATGCTATTTCTTCAACCATTTGTTTCCTTCTGTTAAAATATGTCAAAATACTTTGATCTATCCTTTTGAACATGTATAGGATACTTTTGATTTCTATAGTTATCTTAATGTGTAATTATACAGTAGAACTCCTTATACCTATCTTAATGTGATGTAGTAAGCATTAATCAGCCTTTCCTCATTTCTCTCTGCTTCCCACTGCCCCTGCCTATGGAAACTATCATTCTACTCTCAGCTTCTCTAAGGTCAAATTCATTTTTAAACCTTTAGAGTTCACATGTAAGAACAAATGACATTTGCCTTTCTGTGCCTGATGTTTTTTTCCAAAATCAAATGACCTCTGGTTATTTCTATGTTGTCATGACAGACATGATTTCATTTTTAGGATTTAATAGTATTGCATTGTGAACATTTACTATTTTTTATTATTAATTAATAATTTAATGGGTACCCCAGTGTTTTCTATCTATTTTGACTATTGTAAAAAGTATATGTGTGAATGGAGATGCCTCTTTGCTCTACTGACATCATGCTCTATAGTTATATAACCAGTTTTAGTGTTTCTGAATTATATAATAGTTCTACTTTTAGTTTTGTAAGAAAACTGTGCAGTATTTTCCATGATGGTTATATTCCTTACATTCCTACTGAAGAGTGTGAAAAATTTGCTTATTTCCCATTCCAGTACATGTAATTTTTAGTCTTGATGAGAGCCCTTACTGGAGTAAGATTATATCTCTGGCATTTTCATTTTTCTTTTTTAATATGTGTCAACTCTCCAGTAGTACAAGAAAATACCTAAAACAATTAACGCATAAGGAGAATGTATTTATTTAGCTATAGTCCTTGAGGTTCTAGTCAAGAAAGGGCCTCAGGCATGTGTGAAGATTGCAGTGTCATAGTAGAGTGTGTAAAAAACAAACTATTCTTATTGAAAGATAAGAGGTAGAAGTGGAGGCCTTACTCTATATTCTAGTACTTGTGTAACATCTGCTCACTACTATCATGTTGAAAACAAACAAACAAAAACAGAAAATAAAAACCCAAAAATTTCCAGGTATGTACTACACCTGTAGTCCCAGCACATAAGAAGCTAATGAAGGAAGACTGTGAGTTTGAAGAGCTATCTGAAAACAAAAGGCCAGCAAGTAGACAGAGGCTAAGATACTAGGATCCCATAATTTACTTCAAAAGATAACTTATCCTTTGTGATCTAAAGACCTCCTACTTCTAGCAAGAAGATGCTAGCTTCTAGCCCCATTATCTTTCAATAGTGCCACGCATGGGACAAAGACTTGTACAAAGTGGATCATTAGGGGGACATTCATCCAAACCATCCAACCCAACTCTACTCTTTGCTCCAATCATAAATTCATGACTCAGAACCAACTTTAGCACAATGACCATTGAAAGAGAGTCATCCATAAAACAGATCGTTTGTGGCCACTGATATTGAGCATTTTCAGTTGTCTGGTTCTTATGAGAAATATCTATTTAGAGATACTGCCTACTTATACATCAGATTGATTTTGTTGTTGAGTTGTTTGAGATATTCATATATTCAAGACAGTAGCATCTTGTCAGTAGTACAGTTTATAAATACGTTTAAAATTTCATATAAGTCGTCTCTTCATTTTATTGGTCATCCTCTTTGTTATACATAAGCTTTTTAAAATAAACTTATTCAGCAAAGTTGCAGGTACAACATCAGTAGTAAGTTTATATTCTAATTGCTAAATACCTGAAAAACAAATCAAGAAAGCAATCCCATTTACAATAATTACAGAAATTATCTCTATAATTAAAATTATAAAATACTGATAACAGAAATTATAGACTACACAAAAACGGACACTGTATTTGTGGACTAGAAGAATTAATATCAAAATGTGTAGTGGCATATTTTCCCTACGAGTTGGGAGGAGCTAAGGTGGGAGGAGTAAGGAGAGAAAGAGGAGGAGGAAGAGGAGGAGCTAGAGAGGGAAAGAGGAGAAAGAGAGGGAAAATGGCCCCAGACATATGCTTGTCTTCTGAAGTCTAAGGTAGTTGTAATACCTAGGTTAGGTATCTGGTAACACCTCAAATTGTGTGGGTTTCTTGTTATTTGAGCATTACCAAATATATAGCTATTGGATAATCTGTAAACATTAGAGTCTCATTTCTACTGGGTAGTTCATGGGTGGCGGGATGGTCTGGGCTCAGCCCAACCTTGTGGAGACAGCGTGGTAGATTGTCAGAGCCATCTCTCACATTGGTGTTTCATGGGTGGCAGGGCCTGTGTTTTTGGCTTGTCTCTGGCAGCCTGAGTTGGCGGCCAGAGCAGAGCTGTGGTGGCATATTCTCAGGCCTAGGCTAGTCAGGAACATGGCAGCTGATTAAGAATATGCAAGATTGGGGGCTGCTGCTTTAAATATCTCCCTCAACAAAAATGTCTATATTATTTGCTTTTCTGTTGATATGAAAAAATACTATGACTATAAGAAAGTTTTCAAAGGAAAAATGACATTTAACTTATAATTCCAAAGGGATAAGAGTCCATCATGCTAACAGGAATAGGAAGCTGAGAGATTACATTTCAACCACATACAGGAAGCTAAGGAAGCAAACTAGAATTGGAGCAGAGGTATAAATTATCAAATCCTGCCCCAGTGATTTACTTCCTTCAACAAGACTCCACCTCCTAAATATCGCATAATCTCCCCAAACAGTATCATTAACTGGAGACCAAAGTTTTTAAATATACATGCTTGTAGGAGACATTTCTCATCCAACCCACAAAAATGTTTTTACTGTCTAAAGTTATTTACAGATTTAATGAATTTTTCTTTACAATACAAGAGGGAAAATGTGGATTTCTGTCAATAAGCAGGTGAGGGCAGGTTAAATAAAAGGCTAGAGTCTGTGATTGGACAATGAAAAAGGAAGGCAGGGCTAAGAGTTTCAGAGTGGGAGGACAGGGAACAGACAGAAGAGAAAGATAGAGAAGATGGAGGAAGAGGATAAACCAGATCCACAAGGCTTGAAATAGCCACAGGTAGCTATGAATATCATAGAAAGGATAGAATAATATAAGATAATTTGCTCAATCTAGGTGGGTAGCTTGTATCAATATCAATTGGCACTGAGTTCATTGTGGGGACATTTTGTTGGTTGAGAATTTACTGATATAAATCTGACTGATAAATTACAAGCCTGTAGAGTTTTGATTTTACTGGATTATGGGAATTTGTGACAGCTAGTCACAGTGGGTGGATGACTGGGAATGTGAGCAGTTCAGAGCAAGCTCACTGCAAAAAGTTGGTAGACACAGCAAAGGGTTATCCATGGGTTCAGGGAGACAGCCAGGGCAGGAGAGTAACCAGTGATAGTGTGGGTTGATTTTTTAATGTTATACTCAGCAGAAAAATCCTGTGATTCGTATGAACATAAACCCCCCTAAAAATCATAAAAATTCTCAAAACAATAATACAGTGGAGAATTATACTATCTGAATTCAAAATATACAAAAAAGCTAAAGTATTAAAAACAGTATGGTATAGAAATAAAGGCTAGCATATAGACCAATGGAATAATTAATAATAATAATAATAATAATAATAATAATAATAATAAATATCTAACAGTAAATTCTACCTCAGTGATGATAACAATCATGTTAAAAATAAACATTTTGAGGGGAAAAGACAATGTCTTCAATAAATGGTGCTCTGAAAGTCTTCCCCACAAATAGAACAATGAGGTTAGATTCCTATCTCTGAATACTTACAAAAAAAAAATAACTTGAAAGAAACTAAAGATTTCAATGTATATCCTGACATTTTGAAGACAATGGAAGATGAGAGAAAATGACACATGCCATTGGAATTGTAAAAATTTTCTAGCAAAGACCCTCAAAACACAGCAATAGCTGGGACCAACTGAGAATAAACTTAGCACTCCAACAAGGATCATAACAGACACAAAATGTATCATAGGAGTAAGAGGTCAGTTTTCAGTCTATATGTAAGTCAGATTGGAGGTTTAGTGGCCAGGATTTGATGTTTTCAGATGCCAGGCAGATCATGCTGGAAAGTTCAGAGGCTCAGCAGTCTCTATAGGTTAAAATGTGCATCAATGCCATCTAGAGAATTATTTGTTAATAAACCTAGAATTCCTTACATTCAGTGTTTTTTTTGTTCTGACTTGTAACATACTGTCTGTAGTAAAGATGCCCATGATATAATACCAGAGGAATTTCTGATTGAATGTCACAACAATGATTTAAATACGTTTATAGTCTATTTTACACATTTCTCCTGCACTGTGAATATCTTATATGAGTGTAATGTTTTATTGTCCTACTTTATACAGGGTTGGGCCGTAAAGTATATATTTAAGACTTAGTAGTTGATTGAGTGAACTTTTTGTGGAGCTCATTGTTTTTACATGGTTTAGATGAGAGAAGATGCCAGGACACTCCCTTGGAAACATATTTACATAAGGAATCACGGTATGATTTTATGTTTACTTATACAGAGGTCAATATTCCAAATATTTCTAGGAGTTCTACACAAGTTTTTCTTCATACACACACACACACACACACACACACACACACACACACACATATATATATATATATATTCTTTTATTGAGAAGTTGAGAAGTGGTAGCCTAATGTGTTTAGAATTGGGAAACATGAACTACATTGCAATGGACTGTCCTATGAGTAACAAAAAAAAATTAAGAATTTTGATGAAGGATGTTTTATCATAAGCACTTAGATTTAAAAAGAATAAAAGCTGGGGAGTGGTGGCGCACGCCTTTAATCCCAGCATTTGGGATAATCCCAGCACTTGGGAGGCAGAGGCAGGCAGATTTCTGAGTTCAAGGCCAGCCTGGTCTACAGAGTGAGTCTCAGGACAGCTAGGGATATACAGAGAAACCCTGTCTCAAAAAAACAAAAATAAATAAATAAATAAATAAATAAATAAATAAATAAGAATAAGGTAGTAGATATGTAAAAATAAGGTTGGGAGATGGAGGTTGGAGAAAAACAGGAATTAGGAAGTAGTTTGAATTGTTCAGGCAAAGGAATTTGGGGTTAGACCTTGGGAACAGCAAGGAGGGAAAGCACAACAGAGATTCAAAGGAAATTACACAAGGAAACATAAAGGAGTCCTTGAAACTTTATTCCTTTTCTGTATAAAAGATGACACAGCTCAGCATTCAGTGATCTTTGCAATCTGTTCCAATTATTTTCTCAAGATTTACTTCTCACTAAGTATGCTGCATGCTTCATGCTCAAATTTTACTGGAACATTTCCTTTATTCAAGAATAAAGCCTAGAGTTTCTCACTGAGTCTCTTTATGTCTGCATATGTAAGTCTGATTTGTCATTGAATGTCTACCTAGATATCATATCATCCATCACATCTTTCTGACTTTTCTCTAGCCATAATAAACCCATCCTTTGATTCTTTCATAGTGCTTAAGTTCTTGCCTTTGCAGTTGCCTCATTTAACATATTGTCTTAAGGTTTCTACTGTTATGAACAGACACTATGACCAAGGCAAATCTAATAAGGGGCAACATTTAATTAGGATTGGCTTATAGGCTCAGAGGTTCAGTTCATTATCATCCTGGCAGGGAGCATGGCAGTGCCCAGGCAGGCATGCGGCTATAAAAGGAATATCTTGTTCTGAAGGCAAACAGAAGAAGACTGTCTCATTGGCAGCTAGGAGGAGCATGTCAAGTCCCATTTCCACAGAGATATACTTCCTACAAAAGCACACACCTACTCCAGTGAGGCCACATCTAATCCAACAAGGCCACATCTCCTAGTAGAGCCAGCCCCTAGAACAAGCAATTGAAATCACCATACGTATGCATTCTACAAGATGAAGTTTAAGTCTTGACATGATAACCAAGGTATTTAACACAAAAGGTACTTAGTTCTTTGGCAATTGATTTGTTCCATAATCAATTAATGTTAAGATATGTTGGTCAATTCTACAGCTAAGATATAAAAAGTTTGATAATGTACTGATTAAACCGCATAGGTCATATACTGTGGTAGGAAAGACAGGAGAAACCAATCAAATCAACAAAGGCTTTTATTTAGTGGTATGAAAATCATGAACATTCAAAATATTGCAGGACAAGAAGGGAGAGACTCATTTTAAGCAAAATAGTCACAAAAAGTATGACGAAGTAGTACACATTTATTTTAAGATGAAAGAAGCAATTTTGTTAAGAGTGTCAAGTATGAGACTTTAAGCAAAGAGAATAGGTTTTGCAAAGGCATTGAAATAGGAAAGGCCTTGGTATAGTCAAAGAACTGAAATAAAATTCATATCAAATTGAATTTACTGAGTGCAAAAAGAAGTTTTGAGGTGAAGCTAGAGATATAAAAAGAACTTTACAATTTTTTCTAGGCTCACTAGGAATTGACTTAAGAATTAAAGCAGTAGAATAGCCAAGATTTAACTTACACTTATACACTTACATTTTTGGTGTATGTTGGGGACAGCAAGAGGCTAATCAAAGTTGTAAGAAAAAATCAAATTACTAGGAGAGGGAAGCTTATAAGAAGCAGATCAAATACTTAGCCTTGAAGAATTTCAAAAATTAGAATGTGGATTAAATGTAAACAAATAAAAAGCATTAAAGAGTTTTAAAGAAACCGGGAATGGCATAGGGAAATAACAGAGTGATATTGCTGAGGGAAAATGATATAAAACAAATAGTGAAGTCAGTTATATCACATGTTACTGTGACCTAACATATAGATGCTCAAAGTTACAAAAATTACAATGAGTTTTCTAGACTTTAATATACTTAGTGGGAGAACTATTAATTAAAGTCATATTGAAAGGCAATTTCTTATCTATCAGTTTGAAAACATTCAAAAGATTCATAATACACTGCCAATGAGACCATGGTAAAATTAATGCTTTATATTACTGATAGCAGTGTAGAATCATTTTAATCTGCCAAAGATAATTTTGAGAAAGGTTTAGCAGCTGCTTCTCCAGAAAAATTAACAAAAAATCTCTGAGATATTCCTAATTTGTAGAATTTGCTGATTTATCTGGTGAAACAGTACCTGTCATAGCCAGTTTCAAATTGCCAAGGTGAAGTCATCAAACACAAATTGAAGGAGATATACAATATGCTATTGCAGAATTTTTTTCTAAACATATAAAATTAACACAAACAACTACATGAACATAGCTGATTGTAAAATATAGGCTGACAATAATTAGAAAATGATGTGTATGAAATATTTACTCCCTTACTCCCTTAATTTTGAGTACAATTTTTAGGTTAGATACTTATAAGAATTATTTTTTACTAACATCTATCTATCTATCTATCTATCTATCTATCTACCTACCTACCTAATTTCAAGCCTACATAATTGCTAAAAATATAGGAACTACTGGATGAATCATCATTCTACGTGTCAAGTTGTACTATGAATTACAGAAATAAAAACAGAATTGCCTTAGGATAAAACAAACTCATTTTTCAAAGGAACAGAATTGATTACCACATATTAACCTGCATTCCTTCAACCACCTAATTTTAGGCAAAGAGGCCACCAATACACATCAGAGAAAAGACAACATCTTCAACAAATGGTGCTGGTCAAACTATATAGTTATATGATGCAGAATGATTTTAGATTCCTATTTCTCATCATGTAAAAATTGAAATACAAGTGGACCAAGGATCTCAACATAAGACTTGAAAACCTGAATTTGATAGAGGAGTGAGTAGGCAATATGCTTTAACTTATAGCACATGGAAAGGGTTTCTGAACTGGACCCTGGTGGGAGGGATAAATGTCAAATAAGTTTTGTTGAATAAAAAAGCTCCAACTTCAGGGGACAGGGACTGGAATAGGAGAATCAAATAGGAAAGGGAAGAGAAAAGGAAGATAAGAGAGGTAATACAGTTAGGGACAGCTAAAACTAGAGGCCATTTAAAGGGTTTTATGGAAACCTGATCCAGTAGAAATGTTGTAAAATATATATGTATATGAAAGAAATCTAAATTGGAATTACCAAGTAAGTGGGGGAGACAAAGCCCCAACTAGACACTTCTCATCACCAAATGAAATATCCAGTGCCAGGAATGTTAAATCTAATCCTGTTGTTGGCCAAAGATGACCAAACAACCTGGACTTATTATCAGGTTATTGGTTTTAGTATATAAACATATTATAGGGTTCTATTGCTAAAGACAACACCTGCATCGCGTAACTTAGAGAACATGCAGAAGTGGACCTGGTATCTAGAACCTTTACTCCAACTGACTAGTGTTCATGATACAAGAAGGTACTCTGTATATTATGACGGGGGAGAGGTATATAACAACCAACCTAGATATAAAGCCTGGAATTTATAGTAGTGACCTGTCTTGCAAGATATGCTTTTGCAATAGTGGTACCAAAGTTGTGGAAGTAACCAATTGCTATCTTCTTGGAATTAAGGCCTATTCCATGAGATGAACTCTATGTTAACACTGCTTAGATGGCCAAGAATTGAAGACTAGATAGGGCATAGACCCCTTGCTAAAGGGGTTAGTTTTCTCTATCAGTGTCTCACAGGGTATACAAACAACATGTAAGGGCAAGCCCCATGCCTAGCAGGAGAAAGTCAACACAAAACAAACTCAATGGTATTTTTGGAGGTATTTTTGTCTCACAATGTTTTGTCTGAGCATTAGTGCTTTTTGGCTCTTTATTTTTCTTGTTTATTTTGTCTTATTCTGGTTTGCTTTTTTATTTTATCTTATTATTACTATTATTATTTTTAGATGTTTGTGTTTCAATGAGAGAAAGAATGGGTGTAGATTTAGGTGGATGGGAAAGTAGAGAGAGTCTGGGAGGAGTTGGAATAAAGGAAATCATAATCATAATTTATTGTATGAAAAATTCTATTTTCAATTAAAGTAAAAAAAATTCCAATCTTGAACTGGGAATATGGCTCATTAGTTAAGTGTTTGTGGTACAACTATGTGAATAAAAATTCAGATTCCCAATATAAAAAGTTTAGTGTGGTAAAATATATCTGTAATTTGAGCTCTGGGGAGGTAGCAACATGGGATTCTGGGAATTTCCTCTGGTGAATAGTCTAATTGAATCAGTGAACTCCAACTTTAATGATTTTAGAGACCCTGTCTCAGAAAGTATATGCAAGAGAAGAATAGAAGACATATGAAATAGGCTTTTGATCTATGTGGCCCCCCCATACAATCCTTAATAGCCATACCTTGCCCCCCAACAAAAGATGAAAAACACAATTCCAAAGGGATATTCACATAATTAATAATTTGTTCTATGTAGCAATTGTGAAAATATTTATAGACAAATATAGTAGGTTAAGGGCTTATTTGAGAGTATTAGGAAATATTATAGTGATGGTATATTTGAATATCTTGAATGCAAAAGTAGTTATGTAAAACTATACTTATGATAAATGTGCAAAGAATTGTAAATGCACATAGAACAGCACATAATAACTTGTAAATTATACTAACTTTTTGGGTTACTATGTTACATTTCTTTGGATCAGTACTGTACAAATGTGTAATATGTTAACATGTAAGGAGGATGAGAAAAATGTACAGAGTTGTAAGTACAATTCTTTTGAATCTATGATTTTTAAAAATTAAAGTAATGTTTAAAAGTGAGATGATTTTTAAAGCATAAACTTATGCTATTTACTAGAATGTATTGACAAGTGAAAAAGATAAGTATGTGCACTTCCCTTCTGCCCCTGCCTGCTCCTCC
>NW_021626548.1:0-23947 GCF_004785775.1 Grammomys surdaster
GTTCAGTTTAGAATATTCTTGGAGGGTATAATAAGTAATTATTTTTTTATTTAGTTATGGTCTCATTTTATAACTCAAGTTAGCTTCTGAGTCATAGTAAGCTAGCTGTGAGGGATTTAGGCTTGTTTAATGATGCTTAGCTCCAATTATTTATTGTTTGCTTGTTTGTTTTGCTGAAGGATGGGGAAGGGATGCTTTTCCTCCTCTTAAACATTGAAATATACTTCATATATGACTTGGAAATGTGGGTAATTAATGTTTTCTTCAGAATTGTGCTCCAGATGAAATAAGGAAAGAAGTTCCCTTTATAGTTCCCTTCCATTCCAGGAAAAGAGGAGTTCATGGAGACTTGATTGGAACATTATATCTGATATCCATAGTAAATGGTCCTCAGAAGTGATAATTTTGGACTTAATTAAGACATAAGTATTAAGAACTTGCTCTGATTCCCCACAAAACTTCTAATATTTTAGTTTGTAATGTACATATCCCATATTTTTAGACTCTTCAAGTATATAATATTTCTGTTTGTAAATGCTGGGGACAACATTTGGAATGTAAATAAATAAAATAATTTTTAAAAAGAAACTGTTACTTATTTTATGATCTCCACCCAAAAGGCTATTTCTAGCATTACACTGTGTTTATTATTCCAACATCTCTTTATTTTATTTAATAGACTTTTGGAACTATGGTATCTTCTCAGTGATGACAAAGCTACCTCTGTGAGCTGTGAACTCAAGGATCTGAAGTTAGAACATCTGTAATATAACACTCTAAATCTTCTCAAGGTCACAACATACCAAATGCTATGAGGCTCTTTTCTAAAATGCAATGAGAGGACTTTCATTTTCTAACAACCAGACAATAAACACATATTTCCATGTGAAAGATCAAAAGGAAATTTTATAGTTCAATGGTTTGCAGCAAAGAAAACAGAGAGGTCATATGAAGCTCACTGTCTTAGATTGTCTTAGTCATTTCCCCAATTCTTTGAAAGAATGATTTAGTACATTTTGCTTAATTGTATCCTTATAATTACTTAGTTTATGTTTGACATTTCTTTGCATAATATTTAGTTATCAATTCATTACTTGAAATTGGATTACCCTTCCTATATTTTAAAATGTAGTGTATATCTTCTATTAAACAACAAATTATAGTAAATACAATTAAAACAAAAGGCTGAACCTTTCCTAGAAAGTTTGAACTACAAATCTAGTAGAAAAATGCTCTGGATTTTAAATAACATCTTAGATTATCACTATTTAACATTGTTCTGTTTATAGAGTATAACAATAAAAATTAATACACAAGCAGTAGAATAAAGCATTGAAGATGATGCATGAGTTCCCATGTAACTTAAATGCCATATATTATGGCTTTTGGGGAGAATATTATATGTTTAGGAGGATATGACAATGCCCAATATAGGTTGCTACTCTCACCAAGAATCTTGGGAATAGGGTAAGTAATTGTGCTTAAAATTTGAAGAAATCAGATTTTATATTGTAATTCTATTTCTTATTATAATTCCATTTTGAATAAATATTTCATGGATCTCAGCTTCCTTGTGGCAAAATAATATTAAGTTGTGATACTATCAAGTTTTTGTTGATATGTTATTTAATAAAATTAATCAAAGATCATGAAAACTCAAGCCTGCAATAAAATCCTAATGAAATGATTTCACAAGGGGTAGAGGGATAAACTGGTATTCAAAGCTTCTGGCATTGTCCCCAAACAACCTGGAAAAGAAATTGTTAATGATAGTCATTAATTTCATTTGTTCCTTTATGTAAGACACAATCAAGACTGTGAGGTTGGAGATAGTGAACAACAAACACCTCTGCTTTCAAAGAAAGAAAAACTAAGTGACTAACAATCTTTGATCATGTTTTTGTGAAAGCTTCTGAAGTCTAAATGGTTGTAATGATCACTGACTACTAAAGGTATATAATTCAAATGAGGGATGAATAAGTCAAAACCTGTAGCTCAATTTCCCAAAGGGCGGAGGGATGTTTTTAAAAGAGAAGAAAATGTTCTTTCCATCTGGAACACCCAGTAATCTTTCAGAAAAAAAAAAGACAATTCACAAACGTTCGCTTCTTTAATATAGAAAAGTACTTATAATGTTCATGGAGGGTTAGTCTGCAAAGCTTCTCAGTAAAACTTTCCCAATTTGATTTAAAAGACCTAATCCAAATTTTAGAAAATTCGTAAGTCCAGAATAAACTTTAAAAGGTACTACAAGATATTTTATGGTTGCTAAAACTGACAGAAATGGCAATGAAAACAACAAGAAGGACAGTAAACTCTCCTTGTCTTCAGAAAGCATTAGCTATCTGAACTTCTGGTCACATTTTCAATACTTTCGAGGGAGAGCACATTAGATTATTGAAACTGTCCTGCAGTGGAGTTTCAACTGCACTTTGCAAATTACATGGGATATTGGACAGAGACCTGAGTGAATGGGACACAGATGACAAAAAAAAAACTGACTAGGTCCAGGAGTGTGAGGCAACTTCAGGTGACATGTTACATAGTGGGGATGTAAAATAGACAGTAGACAAGTCCTACTGTCTTTGAATTTGGGGCTCAGAATGACTTTGGTGGCTCAGTTTAGGGGTCCCAGATATTGTACTTATTGTTGAGCACAGAGCTTTTCAAAACTTGGGGGAAACACATAACCTTACATAGCATTTATAGAATGAGTTTTTTGAAAGTCTAAGGCTTAAAACTTTTATGTCTTGTCCCCAAGTGATCAATTGTACTTTGAATTAGGGAATATAACATGGATGGAATTGGTACAAAGGGTGTACAATTAATAGTACAATAAAAGGTGAATTGTTCTGGTCTTAAAATGATTTATTTTAGAAAGCAATTATTAAGGTGATAGCACAAATATTAAATACAATTTTCATATAAATTAAAATATTAATAAAGGTAATATCTTATTAATAATATTAAAGGAAAATATAAGCCTAGACACAAATGTTAGCTATATTTCGATTTGAAACACAGTTACTATTGATGACCTTCACTAAATTGAGCATTCTCTTATATATTATTCATAGGGCTATAACCTTGCAAAAGTCCTTAGCATTAGCCGAGTGTACTCTGAGTCAGTCATTTGTACCTACAGTTAAAATTCCTTTGGGTAATTACCAACTTTTGTCTGGGATAGATACTGAGTGTTTCCATTTGATTGTCCTATCAGATCTGTGATGCTTATTCTTGGTTGTCAGCTTGACTACATCTGTAATTAACTAAAACCCAAGCCTGTAAAGGAGTTTTCTTGATTGAATAATTTGCAGTGGGAACACCTACCCTAAATTCAGACCTTTTGAGGTGGGAAGATCCACCTTTAATCTAGGCCATACCTTCTTTATCAGCCTGTATAAAGGTCATGAATGAAAGAAGCTTGTTTTCTTTGCATGACAGCCCTCACTTCAGATAAAATCTGCCTTCCTTCCTTCCTTCCTTCCTTCCTTCCTTCCTTCCTTCCTTCCTTCCTTCCTTCCTTCTTTCCTACTATTGAAGTAGAGCCTACTTCTTCAGGATTCTAACATATACTAAAGAACAGCTGAAGTGTCCAACCTTCTTAGTTCAACAACTACTTGATTCCTAGGGATTTCCATTTGGAGACAGTCATTTTAGGTATAGATAGACCATAACCTATAATCCATTCTAATAAAGCATTTATATATTTATTTTATCAGCTTAGTTTCCCTAGACAAACCCGACTAATATAAGATCCTAACCTGCAGTTTTTGTCCTCTCATATAGGTAGTGTTTTTTGCTTTATTGACAAATCACAGTGAAGCTCCTAAAACACACAGTCACTAAAAATTCTCTGGGCCACGCTTCTTTTTTCCCCCTTGTGATTTCCTTCTTTCTTATATTTGAAAGTTTCCAATTATAGTTTAGTCTTCTCTTTGAAGGTGCTAAGATTGAGTCAGAGAAATTTTGTACACAATAGCTATCACTTTTTCACTATGTTTCATCACAGATATTCTGGGGACATCTATCCAGATATCAGACTCAAACTATTTCTTGGCCACTAGTGGGTTTCCTATGCTTCAGTGAATGGCCCTACACTCACAAAGCAGTAGTGGACAGCAGTAAGTAGACTTAGTAAGATATTAAATAAAGGGGGGGCACCAAGTTGGGAAGTGTATGTGTTGAGATGGCGATCTCTTAAATGGTGGTGTTGGACATTATCATCTTTCATTTTATACATGTGTGAAATTCTTTAGAATAAAAAATATAGCTTTTTTCCAAAAACCTTGAATACTTCTTGGATTTTTTTCTCACTGGGAAGTTTTTTTTTTTTTATAAAATCCATAACTTATTTTATGTTATAGTATGACATTGGAAAATAAATCCTATTATAGGTCGGAGAACACTAAATCAAATTAAAACATAACAGAACAAAATTTAAATTCAAGACTGTTGCAACAAATTCTGTAAGGCTTATCTGAATCATTCTTAGAAACTAAACACATCAAGTTGCATAATTGACATTAACAAAGGCATTCTATAAAGTACCTCTGGCTGAAACAGTGTTAAATGAAAAGGAGCAACAACAAAACTCACTAGATTGACACTGAACAGAACTGAACTTCTTGTTTGAAAATCCCTGCTACATCATCTTCAGCACACAAGCTCTGAGGTTATTTTAGAATTCCACATCTAGCCAGCAGATGGGGAAGTGAGAGAGGACAGGATCGCACAGGAGGTTTATGGTGTCATGCCTGGAAAGCACTCACATCATTCTCATTCATGTCCCATGGGTCAGAAAAATTGTCCCCTTTGCCAAATCTAAGCTTTTAAGGGAGTCTCAGAAGTGGAGTCTAGTCATATGTCAAGCTCTACCACTGAGTCTAATAGTGGTGGGAGAAATATCAGTAGGGTTGGTGTTAAGATTTGAATGTCAAGTTTCTCACATACTCATGAGTTTGAACAGTTGGTCCTAGTTGGCTTTTAAGAGGGTGTAGACTCTTTGGAATTTGAATTAAACTGAAGGCCACAGGGCCATAGGGGTAAGGTAGTAAGGGCTACTATAGACCAGGCTCACTCTGTCCTCTATTCTTACTGTGATTGGCTCTGGCTCTTGCTGCCACAGCTGGATTTCTTCCTGCTCTCATGATTTCCTGAATTGTGACTATAGATAAACCCACCCACTCTAAAGTTGCTCTTGATTGGGGTATTTGGTTATAGCAATTGGATTGTAATCAGTTCTTGTCATAGATATAAGAATTTAACATCTTTAGTCAGTCTCTATTGTGAAGTCAGTTGTGTGTTAAGCATGAAAAAAAAAAGGAATTTACTAAACATTCTCCTACAATGGTTCACTGAAGAAAACTATATATTAAATAATCTTTATCATTCAGAATAGTAAATGTTAAAGGAGAAATAAGTACAAGGAATAAAAAAAATCACATATCTACAGGAGATTCTCA
This sequence comes from Grammomys surdaster, assembly GCF_004785775.1. Classification (NCBI taxonomy): domain Eukaryota; kingdom Metazoa; phylum Chordata; class Mammalia; order Rodentia; family Muridae; genus Grammomys; species Grammomys surdaster. The sequence goes on from NW_021626548.1 coordinate 5,466, forward strand.
TTCCCATTTTCTTAGTCTTTATTCTAGAAAAGAGTGATTAGGAAGAAAAGAATACATAACTTTTATCACTTCCTTGTTACATTACAGGAGATTTATACACTTCACAGAGTTGAATTCTTGCATATATAATAGTGCTAAATGTTCTGTTTTATAAGTCTTACTGACATTATTTTCTGAGACAGAGTCTGCTGTATCCCAAGCTAACTTCAAACTTGCTATGTAGCTGAAGATGACTTTGAAGTTCTGATCCTTCGATCTCTCTCTTTTCACCAATGGACATTTCAGACATGTGTCAACACTCCTGGTTTTAATTGGTGCTAGGGATAACTAACATAATTCATGTATGTTAGTTAAGCATTATACCAACTAAGCCATATCCTCAGCTCATTAATATCAATTTTTAACTGACTAAAATGAGAATTTAAAGGCTATTTTGGAGATATTTTCTTTTAGATCTGCTGTTCTTAGGGTTTTGAGTGATTTTGCATAAAAAAATATTTCAACAGTGAAAGTGAAGAAATATCCAAAGTTTAGCATAATTGTTTTGTTAATGATGGGAGGCCAAGATCAATTATGAGATATCTACGAAGAATGGGTACCATTGGGGGAGGTGTTCACCTCCACTTCATTAAAATTATTCTAAAAATATTCATATTCTGAGAAATAATGGATCCTGAAATTTTGAATAAAATATCCTTTAGGTTTATCTGCTCCATTTTAAAAATAGTATGGGTTGTAAGAAGAACATTAGGCTACATGTCATGAGAGGAAGTTATGTCTTACCACTACATACTCTAAGAATATGGAAAACTGACTTAATTTCACGTACCTTTACTCTGGATCCTGAAATTTTAAGTATAATAAATAATGCTAGTCATATACACATATGTGAATTTTATGTATTGTATGAATATATGAGAATTCTCTAGCATGTATGTTACTTCTTTCTTTTACAGTAAACAAAGAAGATATAAATTTAATACATAGAAACTGGTGAATTAACCCATAGGCCAAGACCAAACAGAACCCATGCAGAGGACACAAGTCTCAGCACACACACTAGGCAATTCACAACAGTCAATAACTCTACCTCCAGAGGATCTAATTCCCTCTTCTTACCTCTGTGCTCACCTACAGTCATATGTAAAAACTCACACACACACACACACACACACACACACACTAAAACTCACATTTAAAACTTTAATATACAGAAGATGATGAAATAAAAGACAAATTTAATCCCACCATGCAGAAATAACCAGTTTTCTGCAGTATCCTCCAGAGTTTACACCAAATAAACATTACCTCTCAGAATCTTTGCTGCTCATTGTGCTCTGAGCCCATAGCTAGCATTAGAAAAAAAAAGCTCAGTTCTACTTTTCTAAAATATATCTCATTTTGGAAAGTGATCTACAGGCAATCATAGAACATTTTTTTTTCCATTTTTAAAATTAAAAGCATCAGCTATTTTCAATTTGAAGGACCCTATGAGCTTGCAAAAAAAAAAAAATGAATGGAACATGCTGATAACTTCAGGCTAAGAATCAGAGATTGTATGGACAGGGCAGTAAATAATATTAAAGCTGGTGAAATGACCTGGATGGGACAGAAAGATTTATTTCATAGTTTATCTGAACACTCCTGGGAGACAGACAATAGAACACAGGATTAGTGTTCAATTCCATCCATTTTTATTGAGTCAGGGGATGTTTAGAGAAATTTATGGAGCTCTTCGAAAGTCAGCATTTTTAATAAGTGGCACTGAGAAAGGATTACACCGAGGGAAATCCAGGTGACAAAACAGAACATGAGTCACAAAGGAATTTAAAATCGCTGAGATAATTGTGGCACAGGACACTCAGGAAGGCAGACCTCAGTAAATTGTCTGCTCATCTTCCTGACTACTGCCTGTCCTTCCACCTCTTTATCAATGACAATTTCACTGTTTTTGGTCCTAGCTTTGGCAATGTAGTGTAATGTATAGCCTTGTTTTGTGTTCTAGTGTCATTCTGGGACTCAGAAATCATTATAGAGATATACAAGTATATGACAGAGGGCGAGCAAGATGGTTTAGACTCTAGCCTTAGAGGTTAGGAGTGTTTGTTGCTCTTCTAAAGAATAGTGTGCCCAAAGCCTGCTCTAGACAGCTCATAACTGCCTGTAACTGCACTTCTCAGGAACCTGAAGACCATTTTTGGCCTCTATGGATACTGTACTCATGTTCACAAAGCCATGAACATATATATATATATATATATATATATATATATATATATATATAGTCATTTATTAAAAAGCAATTGAATAAAAAAATAAAGAAATATATGTCAGTAAAAAAGGCAAGTTTCACAGACTTGGAACTTGGAAGGAATTGACAATATTTCTGAATACCTAGAGAAACAACCAAATAAAAACTGAAAGAATTAAAAATCAGAAAGTCAAGCATATGCAGAAGGATTTGGTAAAGAAGTTGACTATAGAAACTGTACCACAAATTAAAAAAAAGAGAGAGATTGTATTCTAGGTTAAATTTTATGAGTAAATATGGGATTTCAGAGTTAGAGATTGTTACAAGTTGGGTTCTCTGGTTGATGCTAAAGTGGCCTTGACACACTAAGTATCTGAATTATTTACTATCGATCAATGGGAGGTGAGGAGCAGGATTAGGCTAACTGAGAAAAACTCCCATGCAGGCTTCAGCCACTATTATTAACTGTGGAACTATGACTCAATTAATGACAAACACATATGTACACAAATGTAAGAAATATTGCCAACAAGCCCCTGAAGTCTATCTTCCCAGCACTGGGATTGGAGGCAAATGTGTGCCATATCTCCTATATCATTTTGAACCAATTTGGGGGTAGAACTCAGGTTTGAGCACTCCATCTCACTAGCCCTGTGTAGCAACTTCCTCTGAGACTAAAATATGCTGTATTAGTCATTGTTCTCTAGTGGAACAGAAATATATGTATATGTATATGTATATGTATATGTATATGTATATGTATATGTATATGTATATGTATATGTATATGTATGTGTGTGTGTGTGTGTGTGTGTGTGTGTGTGTGTAATCAGCCACTTGAGTTTTAGTTAAGTCTACATGTAGTCAAGTTGATAACAAAGAATAGAGATCACAAGTCCACCCCATTTCAACTTGACACACAATCATATCTCCTAATGCCATGCCTAATTTCCAAAGGAAAACAATAACTAGGAAATCATTTTAAGCTAGCAGGAAAATAAAACTTAAAATACCTTCAGGAAGTCCCTGGAACTGACCAGATCCACTAGGCTCTACCTACCTAGAGTAAAGATAGGTAAGACAAGGCAAGCTGCAAAGACCCTGAGACCAGAAAAGCTACTAGAAGAAGCAGAAACCAGCTGAGCTGCCTCAAAGAGATTTAGACTGACTGAGGCACATGGAAAGTACACACATTCTCTAAACCCTTGAGCTTCCTATAGGCTATGTAGCAGCTCCAGGTTCTCAGCTTTGATGAACTGTCATCATGATTCAGTGGATTTTGGTGACATAGCATCTTTTAGTAATTTCTGCTCCTACAAGTAACTCCTCATCCATATTCTTGGAAGTAACCCCAGTAAAGCTCATTGTTTCACCAAGTCACACTGTGGTGGTATATGGGCTTTGGTTTGCTGTAAGCTCTCCATTAGGTATGAGTAGATGTGTGTATTTAATCTCTTCAGGTCACAGAATACCCCATAATATATTTTATATTGGGGCAAATGTGATAATCACTAAAGAAACAACACTTATACTACTTTTGCAAGAAGGACTGAGGTTTAAATTTGGATTAAAAGTATGAGTAGTCAAAGAAACTCTGTTAAAACTAAATGTTGAGTTAGCTCATAGATTCATGAGCAAAATATGGTGCCTATTTTAAAGCCATTAAATTTGAAGGAGGTTGGTCAGCTAGCATTAGAGAGCCAAATCAAGAGAGAATGCTGCAGAAGGGCAATACCAAGTAGATTCCCTTATATGGGCCTTTCAATCTTAAGAGTCTGTAGTTGCACTGAATGTAGTTTTCATATAATTACTTAAATGTCACTTAAATAGCTATCAAGTATCTGCCATTTAAAAGTATACCATTGACAACAAATTGGTGTTCTCATTCCCAGGGCAGAGAAGTTCTCCTGCTCTCAGAATTCCTTTGTCTAGATCTGAGGTCTCATGATCTTTCCTCAGCCCACATTAGCAAGTCTATAAGTATCTTTCTTGTTCAGGTCATGTTTAGATGGCCATGTAGATAAAACTTCATTGCTGAAACCACGTAAATAAAAGTAACATTATATGGATCAAGCAGGTTGTGTTTATTTGTGTAGGAATATACATAATGTATGTATAATTATATACACATACACATTATATATTCATTATATATAGTCACACATATATGGAGAGGGAGGAGAAGAGAGAGATAGATGAAAAAGAAGTCACGAATTCTAAAGAGGAAGGAAAGATATATGGGGAAGATTTAGAAGGAGGAAAATGAGGACGTTAGTGATATAATTAGATAGTTATTTAAAAATTGAAAAGTACAAATAAGTAAATTATGCTTACCATTTGTCTCAGGGGAAGATAGAACACAGAGGCTATTAGTTTATTTGGAATTTACTGTACATATCATAATTAAAGAGGCATTTAAACATTTGATTTGTACTTAAAGCTCACATAATTTTAAAGACATTCTCCAAATCCTTCCAAGCAAACAAAATACCATTTTTTGCTGAAATCTGTCTCGTGGCCTGTTCTGTATCTCTATGTACAGACTGCAGGAGGTATAATTCATCCATAAAAGACAGCTGAAATATGCACCACTTTGAATTGTTTTGATATTGTGCACAAGGGAATGGAGGAGAAAATTAACAGCCGTATGCTGCCTCATTCAAAGTATCAGATGGATAATAATAAAACAGAAAATGTATAAAATCATTTAGAGCCATTTTAAGACCATATGCTCAACTTCACTGACAATAATCAACTATAATATATTTCAGAAAATAGGAGTGGAGAGAGTATAATTCTGCTCATTATACTAGATATTTGATTTCAAATCATTTGAAGACTTCATGAATATACAAAAAATGTACTTTCTAACTAGAGGTAACTAAATTATGATAAAGATGAATTCCATAACTTATGGGGAAAATCGTTCCTTTTTATGATGTGACTCAAGTTTTCATCCATCATGGGGGCAAACCAAAGCTGTTTTCAGGACATTCAGATATACTACAATTCAGAAGATTTTCTCCTTCAACTACATCTGCTGACATTTTCTTAATTAATGAATTATTTTATTTATTTAGATCCCAAATATTGCCCCTCCTGGTTTCCCCTCCCAGAGATCTTCATCCCACTCACTCCCCTTTGCCCCTGAGAAGGAGCACCCCAACATCCCCCTGCTGATTTATATACCACACACAAACATACACACATGCACACACACACACACACACACACACACACACACACACACAGACGATGGGGAGATGGATGGATGAATGGATAAGTGAATAGTATAGAATACCAATTCTACAAAATCTCACCACACTATTCCATTAAACAGTAGGAAGTACTACTGTTATATTTCTTATTTTCTCTCCCATAATGGTTTGAAATAGAAATATCCTCTATAGGCTCATGTATTTGAACACTTGGTTCCTATGTTGATGACATTGTTCGGGGAGGTTAAAGGATGTTTGGAAAGTGCATGCTTACTGGAGGAAGAATATCACTGAGAGTGGCCTTTGAGAGTTTATAGCCTCATCCTGGTTTCCAATTTGGACTTTCTGCTTCCTATGGTGGTTGAGATGCACTCTTTTAGCTACTTGCTTTGGCTTCCTGCTATCACACCTCCCTTTTTGTTATGGTTCCATTCTGGTATCATAAGCCAAAAGAAGGCTTTTTTTGTCACAGCAATAAAAGGTCACTAATATACCACATCTGTTTCAATAATCTCATTGTATTGCTTCTGAGTCTTATATTTTTCCTGTAAGATTTCATAAATTATTAAATATGAAATATTTTGGGAATGCATGAATTATATGAGTTGAAATATTAGAATCAGTGATGGCATATTGCGTCTTAAAGAAATATTTGAATACACAAATGAATGAGTGAAGAAATAAATTTAAAATAATATGCGAATTACCATACTAACCTTATATTAATCAAACAACATTTGCAAAGCAAACCATATTTATTTTATGGAAATCTTGGTTTATTTCATTACTTTGTATTTATAACAGTCTGTTTTTATCTACTACTTTAGCCACGCAAGTAGCAGAGAAATGCTGTAATAGATGGGAATTCCAGATATGAATATGCAAGTTGACAGATAAATTCAATTTTCCCAAAGCATTTAACAAAATAACAGTTTAAATATTTGTAAATTGGCTAAAGGCATAAGGCAATCAAGAATTATTTATTTTAGAAAAGCAAATGACTATTTTAGCTTTGATTATAAAATTGAAAAACTGTGATTTTTAATTTTTCTGTCCTTGCTGCTGTCTATCCTTTATCACAGCCAAAGGAGAAATTATGCCCGATAATGGTAGGTCATAAAACCCAGCATTCTCTCTGTCACTATCAGTGTATACTCAGTTGATTTGGAAAGGTAAGCATTAGTGTGAATCTTGACCACAATGTTGTTAGTAAAAGCGATAAACTTTGAGGTTAAGTGAGTAAGAATAATCAAAAAGTCTATTAACTGAGGATCAGAGCAATAGCTGGATAAACATATGCTTTGTTTTTTCATGGTTTGCCTCCAGGCACTGGCCTGACTGGTTGGTGGAAGTGTAATTAAAAATCCAAACAGACAGAAAGCTAGGATCGGGTGGTCTGGCCACTTGGAGAAACGTCAGCACCCTTGAAGTTCATCATGTTTATTATATAGAGTTAAATACAGAGGTGAGTTACTACATACAGGAAAATGAGGAGTCAGGATTATTATATACAGATAAACAAGGGTGCAGGGTTATGGTATACATGTAGATCAACGGGACAGGTTTAACTTATCTGGATAGGAGCAGTCTCTGAAGAGAGCAGTTTTCAGGCCATAAATATTCAGGACAGAGTGCTGTGGTGAAGATCTTTTGTACACACTGTCAACACACTAGGTCCTCTAAGAAGGGCTTTGGCATTTCATTTGAGCCTCATCCCATGCAGAAAGCTTTTTCTGCATGGCTCTGAGGCTCTGGGGTCCTGGATGAAGTTGTGCCTATCTTGACAGGCCCTATTGACTTAGGACTTCACTTACCCAGGCCTTCCTCTGCTCCCTACAAACTTAGACCTTAGAATTAAAGACATAATGGAATGTACAGATGGATTCAATGTAAAAGTATGTAAAAGGGTTTACCATCCATAAAAAAGAACTGGGGTGGTTATATTACTGTATGGTATTGCACAAAGCAATAAATAAGAATATAAATAAAAGTTAAAAATATCTATCTGGGTTCCCTGAGGGACAAGACTGACTGCATAGGGGTTGATGTCAAAAGTATCCCCTCTCCAGGAAAAAGACATTGGGACGGGTATGGCCCTCATGTCTCACTGGACAACAACAGGGGGACTGCAGCCATTACAAGGTCCCCTTCAATTACTGGAGGTCAGGCCTTTATTCCCACCTTCACAAGATTAGAATCACCACAGCCCTTCTATACTTAGAGAAGGGAGGAGATGTCAGGGGCATCCCTGTTTAAACACTGAAGGCCCAAAATCAGCCAAAGGCCTGTCATACATGTATACTAACACCAAGTCTTGGGTCTCTGTGGAAAAACATTGAAACAGATGGCTATAAGCTAATGTCAACAGGCAGCTTTCGTGGAAATTTACCAGCCTGAGTAGTCATAGACCTTGTAAATAGGTAGCCTTGGAGGATAATACCAACTTAGATAAGGACAAGCGAGTCATAGGCAGAGTCATAGTGACCTGTCCCCTGATCCTTCACCCAGCCAATACCCTGTTCTGAAAGATATCTGTATTCCCCCTGAACACCCACACTCCAGTGTCATCCCCTTCCCCATGTCCTGCCTTTCTGTGTTTATAAGCCCTGTGTGAATGAATTACGATTTGAAAAAAAATTATTAGACTTTAAAAAAAAACACTTAATAACAAAATTATTGATGTGCATTTTATCTAATATGTAGCATGATGTATACAATTTAAAAACCAATACACAAATACACACACACACATACACACACACACAGCTATCATCAGAGGTACATAAGATAAAACCCAGAAATAATCAAGAAAAGAAATTACATTTTTATGGCAATATTCAGGCTGTGGGCAGTACTCTTGTTACACCCAATTGGGTGTTCACATTCAAGACATTCAAAAAACTATTACTAATTTGAAAAATAATATGTAGAGTTCTCATACCATTAGCTCAATGATATAGAAAAAAACCTAAAACAAAATCTGATGGAAACACTATACAAAAGTAACACTGCTAATTGACTGACATATGGAATTGGTTAATCAATCACTATAAAATATAGGTTAGTTTTTACATATATATCAAATATTCTTCATAATAACTTACAAGTTTCAAAATATTTTTTCTAAATTAAATTTATTTTCAACTAGCACACTAAAATTGTACAGATTATTGGCTAGTATGCAATATTTGATATATACCTTATATAATAGTTTAAACAGCTTAAATGCTATTTCTTCAACCATTTGTTTCCTTCTGTTAAAATATGTCAAAATACTTTGATCTATCCTTTTGAACATGTATAGGATACTTTTGATTTCTATAGTTATCTTAATGTGTAATTATACAGTAGAACTCCTTATACCTATCTTAATGTGATGTAGTAAGCATTAATCAGCCTTTCCTCATTTCTCTCTGCTTCCCACTGCCCCTGCCTATGGAAACTATCATTCTACTCTCAGCTTCTCTAAGGTCAAATTCATTTTTAAACCTTTAGAGTTCACATGTAAGAACAAATGACATTTGCCTTTCTGTGCCTGATGTTTTTTTCCAAAATCAAATGACCTCTGGTTATTTCTATGTTGTCATGACAGACATGATTTCATTTTTAGGATTTAATAGTATTGCATTGTGAACATTTACTATTTTTTATTATTAATTAATAATTTAATGGGTACCCCAGTGTTTTCTATCTATTTTGACTATTGTAAAAAGTATATGTGTGAATGGAGATGCCTCTTTGCTCTACTGACATCATGCTCTATAGTTATATAACCAGTTTTAGTGTTTCTGAATTATATAATAGTTCTACTTTTAGTTTTGTAAGAAAACTGTGCAGTATTTTCCATGATGGTTATATTCCTTACATTCCTACTGAAGAGTGTGAAAAATTTGCTTATTTCCCATTCCAGTACATGTAATTTTTAGTCTTGATGAGAGCCCTTACTGGAGTAAGATTATATCTCTGGCATTTTCATTTTTCTTTTTTAATATGTGTCAACTCTCCAGTAGTACAAGAAAATACCTAAAACAATTAACGCATAAGGAGAATGTATTTATTTAGCTATAGTCCTTGAGGTTCTAGTCAAGAAAGGGCCTCAGGCATGTGTGAAGATTGCAGTGTCATAGTAGAGTGTGTAAAAAACAAACTATTCTTATTGAAAGATAAGAGGTAGAAGTGGAGGCCTTACTCTATATTCTAGTACTTGTGTAACATCTGCTCACTACTATCATGTTGAAAACAAACAAACAAAAACAGAAAATAAAAACCCAAAAATTTCCAGGTATGTACTACACCTGTAGTCCCAGCACATAAGAAGCTAATGAAGGAAGACTGTGAGTTTGAAGAGCTATCTGAAAACAAAAGGCCAGCAAGTAGACAGAGGCTAAGATACTAGGATCCCATAATTTACTTCAAAAGATAACTTATCCTTTGTGATCTAAAGACCTCCTACTTCTAGCAAGAAGATGCTAGCTTCTAGCCCCATTATCTTTCAATAGTGCCACGCATGGGACAAAGACTTGTACAAAGTGGATCATTAGGGGGACATTCATCCAAACCATCCAACCCAACTCTACTCTTTGCTCCAATCATAAATTCATGACTCAGAACCAACTTTAGCACAATGACCATTGAAAGAGAGTCATCCATAAAACAGATCGTTTGTGGCCACTGATATTGAGCATTTTCAGTTGTCTGGTTCTTATGAGAAATATCTATTTAGAGATACTGCCTACTTATACATCAGATTGATTTTGTTGTTGAGTTGTTTGAGATATTCATATATTCAAGACAGTAGCATCTTGTCAGTAGTACAGTTTATAAATACGTTTAAAATTTCATATAAGTCGTCTCTTCATTTTATTGGTCATCCTCTTTGTTATACATAAGCTTTTTAAAATAAACTTATTCAGCAAAGTTGCAGGTACAACATCAGTAGTAAGTTTATATTCTAATTGCTAAATACCTGAAAAACAAATCAAGAAAGCAATCCCATTTACAATAATTACAGAAATTATCTCTATAATTAAAATTATAAAATACTGATAACAGAAATTATAGACTACACAAAAACGGACACTGTATTTGTGGACTAGAAGAATTAATATCAAAATGTGTAGTGGCATATTTTCCCTACGAGTTGGGAGGAGCTAAGGTGGGAGGAGTAAGGAGAGAAAGAGGAGGAGGAAGAGGAGGAGCTAGAGAGGGAAAGAGGAGAAAGAGAGGGAAAATGGCCCCAGACATATGCTTGTCTTCTGAAGTCTAAGGTAGTTGTAATACCTAGGTTAGGTATCTGGTAACACCTCAAATTGTGTGGGTTTCTTGTTATTTGAGCATTACCAAATATATAGCTATTGGATAATCTGTAAACATTAGAGTCTCATTTCTACTGGGTAGTTCATGGGTGGCGGGATGGTCTGGGCTCAGCCCAACCTTGTGGAGACAGCGTGGTAGATTGTCAGAGCCATCTCTCACATTGGTGTTTCATGGGTGGCAGGGCCTGTGTTTTTGGCTTGTCTCTGGCAGCCTGAGTTGGCGGCCAGAGCAGAGCTGTGGTGGCATATTCTCAGGCCTAGGCTAGTCAGGAACATGGCAGCTGATTAAGAATATGCAAGATTGGGGGCTGCTGCTTTAAATATCTCCCTCAACAAAAATGTCTATATTATTTGCTTTTCTGTTGATATGAAAAAATACTATGACTATAAGAAAGTTTTCAAAGGAAAAATGACATTTAACTTATAATTCCAAAGGGATAAGAGTCCATCATGCTAACAGGAATAGGAAGCTGAGAGATTACATTTCAACCACATACAGGAAGCTAAGGAAGCAAACTAGAATTGGAGCAGAGGTATAAATTATCAAATCCTGCCCCAGTGATTTACTTCCTTCAACAAGACTCCACCTCCTAAATATCGCATAATCTCCCCAAACAGTATCATTAACTGGAGACCAAAGTTTTTAAATATACATGCTTGTAGGAGACATTTCTCATCCAACCCACAAAAATGTTTTTACTGTCTAAAGTTATTTACAGATTTAATGAATTTTTCTTTACAATACAAGAGGGAAAATGTGGATTTCTGTCAATAAGCAGGTGAGGGCAGGTTAAATAAAAGGCTAGAGTCTGTGATTGGACAATGAAAAAGGAAGGCAGGGCTAAGAGTTTCAGAGTGGGAGGACAGGGAACAGACAGAAGAGAAAGATAGAGAAGATGGAGGAAGAGGATAAACCAGATCCACAAGGCTTGAAATAGCCACAGGTAGCTATGAATATCATAGAAAGGATAGAATAATATAAGATAATTTGCTCAATCTAGGTGGGTAGCTTGTATCAATATCAATTGGCACTGAGTTCATTGTGGGGACATTTTGTTGGTTGAGAATTTACTGATATAAATCTGACTGATAAATTACAAGCCTGTAGAGTTTTGATTTTACTGGATTATGGGAATTTGTGACAGCTAGTCACAGTGGGTGGATGACTGGGAATGTGAGCAGTTCAGAGCAAGCTCACTGCAAAAAGTTGGTAGACACAGCAAAGGGTTATCCATGGGTTCAGGGAGACAGCCAGGGCAGGAGAGTAACCAGTGATAGTGTGGGTTGATTTTTTAATGTTATACTCAGCAGAAAAATCCTGTGATTCGTATGAACATAAACCCCCCTAAAAATCATAAAAATTCTCAAAACAATAATACAGTGGAGAATTATACTATCTGAATTCAAAATATACAAAAAAGCTAAAGTATTAAAAACAGTATGGTATAGAAATAAAGGCTAGCATATAGACCAATGGAATAATTAATAATAATAATAATAATAATAATAATAATAATAATAATAAATATCTAACAGTAAATTCTACCTCAGTGATGATAACAATCATGTTAAAAATAAACATTTTGAGGGGAAAAGACAATGTCTTCAATAAATGGTGCTCTGAAAGTCTTCCCCACAAATAGAACAATGAGGTTAGATTCCTATCTCTGAATACTTACAAAAAAAAAATAACTTGAAAGAAACTAAAGATTTCAATGTATATCCTGACATTTTGAAGACAATGGAAGATGAGAGAAAATGACACATGCCATTGGAATTGTAAAAATTTTCTAGCAAAGACCCTCAAAACACAGCAATAGCTGGGACCAACTGAGAATAAACTTAGCACTCCAACAAGGATCATAACAGACACAAAATGTATCATAGGAGTAAGAGGTCAGTTTTCAGTCTATATGTAAGTCAGATTGGAGGTTTAGTGGCCAGGATTTGATGTTTTCAGATGCCAGGCAGATCATGCTGGAAAGTTCAGAGGCTCAGCAGTCTCTATAGGTTAAAATGTGCATCAATGCCATCTAGAGAATTATTTGTTAATAAACCTAGAATTCCTTACATTCAGTGTTTTTTTTGTTCTGACTTGTAACATACTGTCTGTAGTAAAGATGCCCATGATATAATACCAGAGGAATTTCTGATTGAATGTCACAACAATGATTTAAATACGTTTATAGTCTATTTTACACATTTCTCCTGCACTGTGAATATCTTATATGAGTGTAATGTTTTATTGTCCTACTTTATACAGGGTTGGGCCGTAAAGTATATATTTAAGACTTAGTAGTTGATTGAGTGAACTTTTTGTGGAGCTCATTGTTTTTACATGGTTTAGATGAGAGAAGATGCCAGGACACTCCCTTGGAAACATATTTACATAAGGAATCACGGTATGATTTTATGTTTACTTATACAGAGGTCAATATTCCAAATATTTCTAGGAGTTCTACACAAGTTTTTCTTCATACACACACACACACACACACACACACACACACACACACACATATATATATATATATATTCTTTTATTGAGAAGTTGAGAAGTGGTAGCCTAATGTGTTTAGAATTGGGAAACATGAACTACATTGCAATGGACTGTCCTATGAGTAACAAAAAAAAATTAAGAATTTTGATGAAGGATGTTTTATCATAAGCACTTAGATTTAAAAAGAATAAAAGCTGGGGAGTGGTGGCGCACGCCTTTAATCCCAGCATTTGGGATAATCCCAGCACTTGGGAGGCAGAGGCAGGCAGATTTCTGAGTTCAAGGCCAGCCTGGTCTACAGAGTGAGTCTCAGGACAGCTAGGGATATACAGAGAAACCCTGTCTCAAAAAAACAAAAATAAATAAATAAATAAATAAATAAATAAATAAGAATAAGGTAGTAGATATGTAAAAATAAGGTTGGGAGATGGAGGTTGGAGAAAAACAGGAATTAGGAAGTAGTTTGAATTGTTCAGGCAAAGGAATTTGGGGTTAGACCTTGGGAACAGCAAGGAGGGAAAGCACAACAGAGATTCAAAGGAAATTACACAAGGAAACATAAAGGAGTCCTTGAAACTTTATTCCTTTTCTGTATAAAAGATGACACAGCTCAGCATTCAGTGATCTTTGCAATCTGTTCCAATTATTTTCTCAAGATTTACTTCTCACTAAGTATGCTGCATGCTTCATGCTCAAATTTTACTGGAACATTTCCTTTATTCAAGAATAAAGCCTAGAGTTTCTCACTGAGTCTCTTTATGTCTGCATATGTAAGTCTGATTTGTCATTGAATGTCTACCTAGATATCATATCATCCATCACATCTTTCTGACTTTTCTCTAGCCATAATAAACCCATCCTTTGATTCTTTCACAGTGCTTAAGTTCTTGCCTTTGCAGTTGCCTCATTTAACATATTGTCTTAAGGTTTCTACTGTTATGAACAGACACTATGACCAAGGCAAATCTAATAAGGGGCAACATTTAATTAGGATTGGCTTATAGGCTCAGAGGTTCAGTTCATTATCATCCTGGCAGGGAGCATGGCAGTGCCCAGGCAGGCATGCGGCTATAAAAGGAATATCTTGTTCTGAAGGCAAACAGAAGAAGACTGTCTCATTGGCAGCTAGGAGGAGCATGTCAAGTCCCATTTCCACAGAGATATACTTCCTACAAAAGCACACACCTACTCCAGTGAGGCCACATCTAATCCAACAAGGCCACATCTCCTAGTAGAGCCAGCCCCTAGAACAAGCAATTGAAATCACCATACGTATGCATTCTACAAGATGAAGTTTAAGTCTTGACATGATAACCAAGGTATTTAACACAAAAGGTACTTAGTTCTTTGGCAATTGATTTGTTCCATAATCAATTAATGTTAAGATATGTTGGTCAATTCTACAGCTAAGATATAAAAAGTTTGATAATGTACTGATTAAACCGCATAGGTCATATACTGTGGTAGGAAAGACAGGAGAAACCAATCAAATCAACAAAGGCTTTTATTTAGTGGTATGAAAATCATGAACATTCAAAATATTGCAGGACAAGAAGGGAGAGACTCATTTTAAGCAAAATAGTCACAAAAAGTATGACGAAGTAGTACACATTTATTTTAAGATGAAAGAAGCAATTTTGTTAAGAGTGTCAAGTATGAGACTTTAAGCAAAGAGAATAGGTTTTGCAAAGGCATTGAAATAGGAAAGGCCTTGGTATAGTCAAAGAACTGAAATAAAATTCATATCAAATTGAATTTACTGAGTGCAAAAAGAAGTTTTGAGGTGAAGCTAGAGATATAAAAAGAACTTTACAATTTTTTCTAGGCTCACTAGGAATTGACTTAAGAATTAAAGCAGTAGAATAGCCAAGATTTAACTTACACTTATACACTTACATTTTTGGTGTATGTTGGGGACAGCAAGAGGCTAATCAAAGTTGTAAGAAAAAATCAAATTACTAGGAGAGGGAAGCTTATAAGAAGCAGATCAAATACTTAGCCTTGAAGAATTTCAAAAATTAGAATGTGGATTAAATGTAAACAAATAAAAAGCATTAAAGAGTTTTAAAGAAACCGGGAATGGCATAGGGAAATAACAGAGTGATATTGCTGAGGGAAAATGATATAAAACAAATAGTGAAGTCAGTTATATCACATGTTACTGTGACCTAACATATAGATGCTCAAAGTTACAAAAATTACAATGAGTTTTCTAGACTTTAATATACTTAGTGGGAGAACTATTAATTAAAGTCATATTGAAAGGCAATTTCTTATCTATCAGTTTGAAAACATTCAAAAGATTCATAATACACTGCCAATGAGACCATGGTAAAATTAATGCTTTATATTACTGATAGCAGTGTAGAATCATTTTAATCTGCCAAAGATAATTTTGAGAAAGGTTTAGCAGCTGCTTCTCCAGAAAAATTAACAAAAAATCTCTGAGATATTCCTAATTTGTAGAATTTGCTGATTTATCTGGTGAAACAGTACCTGTCATAGCCAGTTTCAAATTGCCAAGGTGAAGTCATCAAATACAAATTGAAGGAGATATACAATATGCTATTGCAGAATTTTTTTCTAAACATATAAAATTAACACAAACAACTACATGAACATAGCTGATTGTAAAATATAGGCTGACAATAATTAGAAAATGATGTGTATGAAATATTTACTCCCTTACTCCCTTAATTTTGAGTACAATTTTTAGGTTAGATACTTATAAGAATTATTTTTTACTAACATCTATCTATCTATCTATCTATCTATCTATCTATCTATCTACCTACCTACCTAATTTCAAGCCTACATAATTGCTAAAAATATAGGAACTACTGGATGAATCATCATTCTACGTGTCAAGTTGTACTATGAATTACAGAAATAAAAACAGAATTGCCTTAGGATAAAACAAACTCATTTTTCAAAGGAACAGAATTGATTACCACATATTAACCTGCATTCCTTCAACCACCTAATTTTAGGCAAAGAGGCCACCAATACACATCAGAGAAAAGACAACATCTTCAACAAATGGTGCTGGTCAAACTATATAGTTATATGATGCAGAATGATTTTAGATTCCTATTTCTCATCATGTAAAAATTGAAATACAAGTGGACCAAGGATCTCAACATAAGACTTGAAAACCTGAATTTGATAGAGGAGTGAGTAGGCAATATGCTTTAACTTATAGCACATGGAAAGGGTTTCTGAACTGGACCCTGGTGGGAGGGATAAATGTCAAATAAGTTTTGTTGAATAAAAAAGCTCCAACTTCAGGGGACAGGGACTGGAATAGGAGAATCAAATAGGAAAGGGAAGAGAAAAGGAAGATAAGAGAGGTAATACAGTTAGGGACAGCTAAAACTAGAGGCCATTTAAAGGGTTTTATGGAAACCTGATCCAGTAGAAATGTTGTAAAATATATATGTATATGAAAGAAATCTAAATTGGAATTACCAAGTAAGTGGGGGAGACAAAGCCCCAACTAGACACTTCTCATCACCAAATGAAATATCCAGTGCCAGGAATGTTAAATCTAATCCTGTTGTTGGCCAAAGATGACCAAACAACCTGGACTTATTATCAGGTTATTGGTTTTAGTATATAAACATATTATAGGGTTCTATTGCTAAAGACAACACCTGCATCGCGTAACTTAGAGAACATGCAGAAGTGGACCTGGTATCTAGAACCTTTACTCCAACTGACTAGTGTTCATGATACAAGAAGGTACTCTGTATAT
Source organism: Grammomys surdaster (assembly GCF_004785775.1). Taxonomy (NCBI): domain Eukaryota; kingdom Metazoa; phylum Chordata; class Mammalia; order Rodentia; family Muridae; genus Grammomys; species Grammomys surdaster. The sequence goes on from NW_021626548.1 coordinate 22,504, forward strand.
TATGACGGGGGAGAGGTATATAACAACCAACCTAGATATAAAGCCTGGAATTTATAGTAGTGACCTGTCTTGCAAGATATGCTTTTGCAATAGTGGTACCAAAGTTGTGGAAGTAACCAATTGCTATCTTCTTGGAATTAAGGCCTATTCCATGAGATGAACTCTATGTTAACACTGCTTAGATGGCCAAGAATTGAAGACTAGATAGGGCATAGACCCCTTGCTAAAGGGGTTAGTTTTCTCTATCAGTGTCTCACAGGGTATACAAACAACATGTAAGGGCAAGCCCCATGCCTAGCAGGAGAAAGTCAACACAAAACAAACTCAATGGTATTTTTGGAGGTATTTTTGTCTCACAATGTTTTGTCTGAGCATTAGTGCTTTTTGGCTCTTTATTTTTCTTGTTTATTTTGTCTTATTCTGGTTTGCTTTTTTATTTTATCTTATTATTACTATTATTATTTTTAGATGTTTGTGTTTCAATGAGAGAAAGAATGGGTGTAGATTTAGGTGGATGGGAAAGTAGAGAGAGTCTGGGAGGAGTTGGAATAAAGGAAATCATAATCATAATTTATTGTATGAAAAATTCTATTTTCAATTAAAGTAAAAAAAATTCCAATCTTGAACTGGGAATATGGCTCATTAGTTAAGTGTTTGTGGTACAACTATGTGAATAAAAATTCAGATTCCCAATATAAAAAGTTTAGTGTGGTAAAATATATCTGTAATTTGAGCTCTGGGGAGGTAGCAACATGGGATTCTGGGAATTTCCTCTGGTGAATAGTCTAATTGAATCAGTGAACTCCAACTTTAATGATTTTAGAGACCCTGTCTCAGAAAGTATATGCAAGAGAAGAATAGAAGACATATGAAATAGGCTTTTGATCTATGTGGCCCCCCCATACAATCCTTAATAGCCATACCTTGCCCCCCAACAAAAGATGAAAAACACAATTCCAAAGGGATATTCACATAATTAATAATTTGTTCTATGTAGCAATTGTGAAAATATTTATAGACAAATATAGTAGGTTAAGGGCTTATTTGAGAGTATTAGGAAATATTATAGTGATGGTATATTTGAATATCTTGAATGCAAAAGTAGTTATGTAAAACTATACTTATGATAAATGTGCAAAGAATTGTAAATGCACATAGAACAGCACATAATAACTTGTAAATTATACTAACTTTTTGGGTTACTATGTTACATTTCTTTGGATCAGTACTGTACAAATGTGTAATATGTTAACATGTAAGGAGGATGAGAAAAATGTACAGAGTTGTAAGTACAATTCTTTTGAATCTATGATTTTTAAAAATTAAAGTAATGTTTAAAAGTGAGATGATTTTTAAAGCATAAACTTATGCTATTTACTAGAATGTATTGACAAGTGAAAAAGATAAGTATGTGCACTTCCCTTCTGCCCCTGCCTGCTCCTCC
>NW_021626549.1:0-5541 GCF_004785775.1 Grammomys surdaster
GCTCCTGTGAGTAAAGTGATATTTCTGAAGCTGGGCCACTGGGCAGATGTCTCTTTGTAATTCATCCCGTTGTAAATAAAATGTTCTTGGCTAAATCACAGATCTGGCTAGAAGCATGCCCTGGGCTTTGTTTACAAAAAAAAAAAAAAATACAAGATGCTTCTGCCATATATTTCTGGCTGATCAAGTTATCACTCCTCTAAATTAAATTTACAGAGCTCATTCCCTTTTATTCCAAGCAGTAACCATGGCGTTCTATAAATCATTGCCAATGTAGCAGATATATTGATCACTGCCAGGCCTGTCATTAGGAATCTCAGTTTAAGCACTGCTGGAGAAAACGCTAAAGTTTAATTAGTATCCCCGTCTGGTGTTGTAAGATACAAGCCTGGGACATACAAGAAAGAAAAATGAGCTAATGTAGGAGTTAAAGCCACAAAGTCTGCAGCGAGTGTGAACAGATAGCTGAACTGGACCCAATTCGGTGTGACATGCCATTGCACCCAGGCACGGTGTGTGACCGATTTATTTGTTCTTCTCAAGAAGACAACCGTTTTCTAGAGTGATGGAAAAGGAACAAACAGCAGGCATTCGGTTCCGTGACAAGGTTACATGGAAGTACGGATTCCTATATTTGTATATTCCCACCTCGATAATGTAATCAAGACAATCCCCTCTAGGCATGACCACAAGGCCCACCTGATCTGTACAGTCCTTCATGGAAGCTCCTTTCCCAGGTGATCTAGTTTGTGTCAAATTAACAAAACTAACCATCATGCGTGCATACGCTCCCTCGTCTACTGGATCCCGAGCTTCAAGGAGCATGAAAAGTTCCCACCATCTTCTGATCCTGGATCTCTCTCACACTCACTTGATCTGTTCCACCTGATGCATGTCTGTGGCTTTCCTACATTCTAGAAGAACCCATAAGTAGCCCTTTAGTTACCAGACAATAGACAAAGTGCCCGGAGCCTGCAGCAGCCTTTTTCTTGCAGACTTCCCCTCCCTGTGCTCTCCTGTGGAAATATTCTCTCCCCAGCCTCATCTCTGAGGAATTTCATGACCAAACTTCCTCCTTCCACGGCCCTAGCTTCTCCTCCACTGGAGCCTCAGTTTAGGAAGATTGCTAAGTAGGCATAGCTAGAGAATTTGTGGGAATTATTTCAAAACGAAAACCTGGGTTCATCAAGCAAAGAGAAGTTGATCTTCCTTTCCCATGGCCTTCCACCACAACCCACATAGACAGAAAGTTCCAAATCATTACAAACCAGCCACAGTGAGTATCTAAACTAAAGTGGGAAAGAGGCCCTAGCCTGGTTCACTGTTGAAAAGAAGCCAGGGATGGGAGTGTGGATTGGAGGTGTCAATTAGCTTTCCCAGGAGATGCCAAACTGTCTCCCTGTGATATCCTCTGCACCCAGACTCCCATGGGGTACAGAGTTAGGAAAGAGCACAGACACCACTCCCAAATCTCAGCACAACTTGTCTCAGTCCCTGGTTAAAAAAAAAAAAAAAAGCAGCTTGGATTCCAAGACTTAAGGACAGAAGAGCAGTCAGGTCCCTGCACAGAGGTCAACTGAGATCCATCCATGATATTCCAGGAGAGGATGATCACACAGGCATTAAGACCCCAGGCCTGGTGCACGCTTCTCTGTCCAGGAACCTCCTCACTCACAATACACAGGCAAACACAGAGGCAATTTCAAGAGGGCAAGCCTAGCAACCCCCGTGCAGGCCCTAAGTATGAAACAACAAGAGTGGGGTCCCTCTGGTGCAGAGAAACACCCAGATAACCTGTCAGACAGCCACAACTCCCTTACTTCACGAGTCCCTGGCCCCTCTAGTATGGCCCCTCTCCCTCTACTGTGCTTCAGCAGCTTCAGCTATGGGGTTTCTCTGAACCCTTCATTGAGGAAGAAGCCACTGCTCAGTGTAGAACTCACAGCCTACCAAACCCAAGATTGCTGTCTTCTCCTGTTTGGCAGCCCCTCCTCTATATTCTTGCCTGCTGCTGCTCCCCATCATCTTGGACACTAGCTACAGGACAGGCCTCCTTCCAGCTGACTCTTCCTTCATGGAAACCATGTCCCTCTCCTTCAAGAACCCCAGATGAGTGCTTTAAGAACAGTTTAGGGGCTGGAAAGATGGCTCCTTAGTTAAAGGCACTTGTTTCTGTGGAGGACTTTGTTTCTGGCTTCTCACAACTACTGTCTGTAATTCCAGTTCCAGAGGAGCTGACAACCTCTTCTAGCCTTTGTGTATCAGACACTCATGTGTGACCATACATACATGAAGCCAAAACACTTATACACATAAAATAAAAATACATAAATAAAAACTTAAGAACGGTTTCATCCCTGTACCCTCTCTCTCGATGGTTAAAATTAAAGTAAGAAGTATCAAGAAAAGGGTTTTCAGATAAGCACTAAGTACATGTTTTGGCCCATGCCAGATCCCCATTAAATGTTTTCCTGGTGTTCAATGGAAATCAAGAAGGCTACTAGCTTGGACTGAATAGACTGCACTAGGTGTAACAACCAAACCAATACTGAAGCCATGAGCTGACCTTCAAAGAGATAACACCCAAAACTCCAGGGGCTTCTGCTTATCTCTCACAGAAAAAGTATCCATGGGTAATCTGATACTAGCCCCAGGATAACTTATAATACGGTCTAGGCTGGCCCTGAACTTGAAGAAATGTTCCAACCACAGCCTTTCAAGTTCTGCAGCTACAGGTTTGAGCCATGGATTCTTCTTTTCCTGTTACCACCATAGGTCAGAATTTCTCAACTTTTAACATCTGAACCCGGTACGTCTTCATTGACAAATGGTAGCTATGGATATAGTGGCTGTTCATCTGCAGTCCTGGCCTCTGACTACCGCTGACCAAAAGCATGCCCTAATCCAGCCATCATGATCAAAAAAACTAAGTCATTGCTAAGTGTCTTTCGTGAGCACAAGCATCAGAGTGGAAACTACTGGTTTAAACAACCCTCCGCAGGTTTATTTGAAATCTATCTTTCACTGGTTTGTTCCCCTTCTTTGTTCTGCTTCCCTCAGCTTTGCATTAGTTTCTCCCACAGTAGGTGTTTAATAATATTTGTGTCCCCCAAAATGCACATTTATTGACCAGAAAAAGTCCTAAGAGAACGAATGGCTCTGAGCACATGATGACTTCTCAGATATCACTTCGATCCTTTGTATAAGGAAGAATTCTTTTTGTTCAATGCTTTGAAATATCTGATAGTAGAGCAGGCTAACCCCTGGTAAGGTACTGCTAAGGAAATAGCAGAGAAATGCTCTCTTACTATATGAGTTATACTTGGGCTGTAGAGAGTCTCAGAGAGGGAGATAGATGGGTTGAGGGGAACAGAGAGAAAGGGTATTAGCTACTTCTCTGTGTCTGTATTAAAGTATCAGAAGCAGAAACAATTTAAGGGAAAAAAGAGTTTATTTTGGCTTAAAGTTGGAAAGAAGGTATTGTCCATAATGATGGAGGCCGAGGGAAGGCATGTCAGCAGAGGCCTGATCAAGAAGCTGAGAGAGCACATTCTCATAGATACCAGTCCTGTCTCCTATGGGGACATTAGACCATTCTCCAGACAGAGCTGTCTGTCCCGTGAGAGTAAGTAGATAAACTTTAACTTCTGAGGGGAATGGCATCCTCTTGTGTACTGCTGTGCTGTTCATCCTTCTGGTAGAACAACAATGAAGTGCACACTATATAGGATGCACACAGCCATGTGCAAGTACACACACAAGTACCTTGTATTCTTGAAGCCATTCTTGAAGCTTGACCAAAATGGAAATACTGACCTCAGGCCACGGGTAATTTTATTAGCAGTATCTGCAGCATCAAAGCTCAGCAGAGCAGCATTCTTTAAATTGATAATCTCACTATGCAAAGTTAAAACATTCATTTTTTTCTTTCTAATGGAGCTGTCTGTTCCCATTTCCCCTGGCATTCATGCAATCTAGACACTTGTAAATACTCAGACTTCCCCGTCACCCTGGGACTTTCTAGAACCTGTATAAACATGGAGCCATCTGGAGAGCAGAGGTCCCTTCCTTCCTTTCATGGGTCCCAACACATCCAAAGGGACCATCATCTGACATCAGCTGGCTTTGTAAACACACGATGTTTCTGATTCTCACATGGTCTGAAGGGATTCAGGATGACAGATGTATCCACATAATCTATGACAGATATGGCTTCAGAAAATATTGGTGTTAATATTTAATATAATTTGAATAACTGCCTGTTTGTCTCACTTAGCATGGCAGGCTCTAGCACGCCACTGCATGTCTCTCTGGGCGTTTGGCAGGATGAAGCTTATAGAAAATGCTCGATCAGCAAGATGTTCAATAATGTAGACACGAGATTCAGATCTGCTTTAAGAAATTACACTCGGCTTGTTACATGTAGCATAGGGAGATGCAGAAATTTAACTCTGAGGTTTAAAGCTTGTGTTAGTAACAGAAAATGAGAAATGATAAAGCATTTAAGATAACATATTAATCTATGATACTCACTTCCCAGTCCAGACCTCAAGGACAGTAGCAAAGAGCCCTTCATCTTCCAGGGCCATCACCTGCCTCCCACTGTCCTCTGCCACCAGACCAGATGTGTGGAACTCAGGACCTATAATTGATTTGCTGTAACTCTTGAGTCCTGAAATTCATATATTTCTCAAGGAATCCTTCCAGAGGTCCACAAGAACTTTATGCTCCCTTCCATGGGTTACAGCAAAAGGCAGGAGCCAATTACAATTGCCCTGGAAAGATATTCTAGGAAAGTGTTTAGCCCACAGATGGGAGAGGAAAGATCACCTAGAGCAGGTTAAGGCAACTGGACAGAAAGAGAAGTGAGCCAAATCTTCATCCTTGGGTGGACATCTCTCCAAAGTACTACAGAGCGGGGAGTGTGTTAATGGGGTCAGTAGTGAACCCTTGGGAATTGTCTTCCACCCCCTGGAAAGGGTCAGACACCCAAGAGATGTGACTGAGTTTTGTGACTATTTTTTTCCACTCTTCGTTCACTCCCTGAATGACCAGAATGTGGTAAGCATTTGGGTGCCAGCACTCCGGGTCATCCAAGGATACAGATGGTGCCCAAGAGCCAGTTCTACCGTAGGTGCTGACTCTGGGTTCTGAACCAGGTGCTGACCCTGGCTCCTCTCTTGTCTCAGCTGTCCCTGGTCCTGGGTGTAGCAAACCTCATTCTCCAATCCCTGCTTTTATTGCTTGAATGTGAACTGTTTCCCTCACACGTTCATGTATTGGAACAATTGGCTCCACTGGGTGGTGCTGTCTGGAAATGCTATGAATCCTTTGGAATATGGTGCCTAGCTGGTAGATGTGGTCCACTAGGGGCAGGACTTTAAAGGCTGTACCCATGTCTGGTTCTGACCCACTGTGTTCTGTTCCACTGTGGCATGAGGGCCACCACTGCTCTCTGCTCTGGATGGTTCCTACCACCATGCCTCTCCTACCAAGAGAGACTGTAATTACCTGAACCACAAGTCAAAACACATCCTTTTT
>NW_021626550.1:0-8203 GCF_004785775.1 Grammomys surdaster
GAGTTAAGGGAGGAGGGGAAGGGACAAGAGCACCCCGCGTCATACCCCTGAGCACACGCTTATACTATCAGCACAAGCTGGGGAAGGCAAGCAACCTATTACTCTTAAGACTGACGGCCACACAAAATATACTTTTTAATATTTCTTTATAGCTGAGTTTTCCCCTTCCATATCAAAACGAAATAATACGAAAATGCTTTTAGAGTTTAAGCAACAGTTGAACTTTGTAGGTACTATCTGTCTTATTTTGTGTGTGTTTAGAGGTGTTCTAAAAACCCGTGGTAACAGGGCAAGTTTTCTACATTTTTAAGAGCCCTTAGAACGTGGATATTTTTTTTTCTCAAGAAAAACTGATACATATCCATTCAGCCTCCAGCATTCTCTTCCTTTAGCATCTAGTCGACTTTTAATGGGCTGGTGTAGCAACTAGTTTGTGTCCAAATAATATTTCTTTTGGTGTCCCATAAAATGGAAATGAGAAAAGGGGCAAAAAGCCTATTTGCCCAGTCTTCGTCAATAACACCTCAGTCTAGGTCAGTTTTCTGAAGGTTCCTGTCTGACGTCAGCCAGGGAAGTGAGAGTGAATGCCCTGTCCTGCAGCAATGTAACCAGCACAAGTGAAGACAAGCACCCAAGAATCCAGCAAAGAAATGCATATTGGGCTTATTGCTTTTGTTTTCATTGACTTCTACATGCTGATGTTCCATGTATGTAGTCTTGGACCTGTTTAATATCTGTAACTATCAACTATAATACCGTGGTGACCAACTGCTATAGGATTTTGCCTCTGTTTTAACTAAAACATATTGGATTGTATGTGTATATGCATCTCCATGGGGGATTAGAGCCAGAGGGAATGTCTTCTTTGTTCTGTTTCTTTTATATTTATAACAAAAAATATGGACACTTTCTAGTGAATGCATAAGTTAGTGTGCTTTTCTTATTTTGCTTTAAACTTAAAAGTTTTTACATTGCTGTGTTAAAATCCTAGCAGACCGCATCCTCCCGATGGCACAATACAATAAAGCCAACTTGCAGCTGCCGTTACTCTGGAATCACGTGGGAGACACTGCCATATTTTAAACCAACTCCATCACAAGAACACTATCATGATACAGAGACCTGTGACAGACACATTAGGATCTGAAGTCACCATCAACCTGATCATCGACTATGACTTCTCTTCAAGAGAACACGATTGTCTAGTAAATAACACATCTTAGGGTAATCAGGAATCTTGGACAATTTGCTCCAAAAAAAAATTCTTGATTTTATGTAAAAAAAAAAAAAAATAGGCTCTGTGTAAGTCAATGGGAGCAGTTCTTCCTATTGGAGCACCCAAAAAGAATTGAATCAATTTATTTTTTTTAATTACACAAAAGTTCTCTCTTAAATGGTTGCCATTTATAACTGTAATATGTCGGGTCTCTTATACTTAAAAACCTCTTTTTAAAAATTTTGTAGGCTCCAACATTTTGAGGAATTAAATGTGGTGATTCTTCCTTTCTCCTCTTAGAAGGACAGTGAGGTTAAAGTAGTATTGATGCTGTTTTTCTCATGCTCTGTCTTAATAAGCTACGTATTTCTAGTTAGTTGGGATTTTACTCTGACATTTTCAAAATTCTCCAAATGCTTAACTTACTGGAGGATCTCAATTTCTTGAATAACAGGAAACTATCCCAAGCTGCTCTTTACACCAGTTTTTAACGGGCTCCAAAAGGAGGCAAGGGGAGACAAGTATTTCCCACTTGAAGCAAGGAAACAGAATAAAATGGAATACTGAGATTCTTTTTACTGCAAGCAGACCTCAAACAGTCCCATGGATACCCCAAATTGTCAAGCCTTGCTCATTCTTTCATAAAACATATTAAATGGAAAGGTATATAACAGAACAAACTGTGAAACAATTGTAACATTTATTTATGAGAGTACATTTGAGACCAAAAGTTACTTTATGTCATCAAGATACCTGACCATAGTGCATTTTCTCCCATAATTTCAAATTGAAAATTACCATTATGGCTTGAAATTGCTTCTGATTTTAAAAAAAAAAGAAAACTTATTTAACAGGCATTACTTTTGCATTTAACAAATACTTCAGATGGAAATGTATGCCTTCTGGCATTTCCTGAGGTAGCTGTGTTCCTTATGCCTCATCTCAGCACTCCTCTTCCCCTGGATAATTAGCAAGAAAAACATCAAGGACAGCCTCCGTGTTAAAGTGTTCTCACTCTGTCCTTCTCCTCACTCTTTCCTTCCCTTGCTTCTGCCATGAAAGACAAAGACTGAGGGCCAGCCAGTCTCTCACAGATTAGCAAAGCTAGGGAGCTGAGTGATGTCATCAGTTAAGACACACAAGAGGTCCGCTGACACGGTCTCTCCTAAGCAGTTACAATATGGCTGGCAGACAGGACACACAACGGTGGGTACAGTAGTAAGTAACTAAATTAATTGCTAAGTGAGTCCTGAAGTCTTGACCTCTTCTTGGAATGATGCCCTTAACCAAGCTAATCACATCTGTGTATGACAGACATGACCGGTCTGTTCTGAATGGGAAATAATTGCTTGTTTAAAGAAAAAGAAAGTAATTCTGTGTTCCAGTTCTTCCCTTGACACTGCTTCAACAGTCATGATGTAACCCAGACTTGCCTGATCCTAGTCTGTTCTTCTCCACTACCGTCTCACCATCTTATTTCCAGTGTATAAACCACCAAGCACAGACTAGTGGAAAGCCCTGTAAGCAATAACAATATATAAACCATACAAACCCATACACTGTACCAAAGGAATAAGACACACTGGTGCACGCCTGTAATCCCAGCATTTGAGAGACTGGGGCAGGAGGATAATGAGTTCAAGATCAGTCTGGGCTACATAGCAAGTTCCAGCCAGCCTTGAGCTGCCTAGTGGAAATAAGTTTCAAAAAAGTTCTAAATAAATAAATGACGCTTCAGAGAACATTGGTTGCTGACTGAGGCTTGTGCGTACATGAAACTTGCTCTGCATTTAAACAAAGATCTGTTTTTCAAGAAGCTAAAAATTAAAGACTCCAAATGAATGCAAAATTAGTGGCACTCTATATTCCCAAAATAGCATATTCTCTGAAACTCATAGAAGCTAATTCAGGACACCAAAATTATTTCATGGCTGAATTTTCCCTGGACCTTCTTAATATGAAAGAGTATATCTCCTCACTGCTGTGTACCAACCATTCAAAAATGGGGAGGTTTATGAATTTATTTCATTGAAGATCTGGGAACAAGAGTTTAGAGGACTTTTGTTAGAAATCTCCCTATTGCTCTGCATCAGATGAGAAAGCACCCTTCCCGGAAGGAGCAGGAGTTCAAAGACAGCAGAGGCAGAATCGGCATGAGCAGTGAATAGACAGAGTAGTTGGACAGCTTAGGAGAGCACCAGGTGCACCCTGTGAGCCAGGCACAGACAAAGGCCTCGTATAGGAAAATGTACTGCAGAGAGAAGCCAATAGGTACTAGCTCCAACTGTGCCAGGGTTAAGGTAGTGTCGGAAAACACACTAACTTCTACAGTAAGATCTGTTCTCTTTTGATCTCTCCATTTGTTTTTTTTTCCCTTCTCTCCTTGCTGCACCCTTCCCTTGAGGGAAGAATGGTAATAGTCCTTTTACATCTCATGCTTCTAAACAAGGTCTGCTTTGAACTCTTTTTTTTTCTCTCTCTCTCTCTTTCTATGATTTCAAGCACTGAAAGAAAGAAAGAAAGAAAGAAAGAAAGAAAGAAAGAAAGAAAGAAAGAAAGAGAGAGAGAGAGAGAGAGAGAGAAAGAAAGAAAGGAAGGAAGGAAGGAAGGAAGAAAGAAGCATTAAACCATGTTGAGTTTGACTTAATCAACCAATAATAGTTTCTAAAGTGCTCTTCCTGGTGAGCCACCTGATCCTGAAATAAGTGAGGAAAAGCAACCATACATCCCACTAATTTTTGGGTAACAACAAAGGGCATCCTTTTTAGATGGTGTTTTAGTGAGTGTGACCTCTGAGAGTTAGCTGATAGATCTCAACATGTATATAGGCATGGAGACGCACATCTATAATCCCAGCATTTATAGCCAAAAAATCAGGAATTTAAGGTCAGCCTCAGCTACCTATGAGTTCAAAGCCAGCCTGGGCAACAATGAGACTCCATCTCAAAAGAGCAAGCAAAAAGAATCTTAGGCCATCAAGATGACTCTGCAGGTAAAAGCACTTGCCATGCAAATCTGACCATGTAAACACAATCCATGGATCCTACCTATAGTAGAAGGAAAGAACTCACACACACACATACATACACACACACACACACACACACACACCATAAATAAAAATTAGAATGAATCCCCACCCTTTCTTCTTCCTAGACTTGCTATGTGACCCTGGCCATGCCCTGGAACTTCTGTCCATTTTTCTCTAGTGTTTAAATGGAGCTACTTTACCTACTCAAAAGACAACTATGAGCACAAGAGATTCTTGACTATGGAGTACTTTAAAGTCCAAAGTCAAAGGAACCTCATAAAGACTGACTTGACTCGAGGCTGTAAGCTGCATTTAAAAGGCACTATGCAAACAATGTAGCCATGCACACGATCATGGAGACTTACCGAGCATTGAGTTAGGCTGTCAACATGGGAAAGCAGAACCCATTGGAAACCTAGAGAAACTGGAAATGTAATTGTAAATCTCTGAATCCTCACCTGGGCACAACTTGTGGCTCACAATATACACAAGGTTTCAGATACCCAGTAAATATAATCAGACTGGATTATAAATCAGCCACACCCAAGGAAAAAAAAAAAGAAAGTATTTTCATGTAGCCTGGAGGCCCCGTGCCTCTGTACTACAGTCATCCTCCATAGTAATGTCAGAAACTTTCAAAAGAGTTTCTTTTACCAGTGTTTTTATTTTCTCTCTCTCTCTCTCATTTAAAATAGTCTATAAAATTACTGTCAATAAAACAGAGAAGTGACATCCAAAAGCTGAGTAAAGACCTCCTGAAGGTAATAAAGATAGAAATGGGCACACATGTGTTCACATCCACCACCCGTTCACACATTTCTGTTCCAGAAGGAAATGTGCTATAGGAACAGTCTGCTAAGGCAGCTTGCCCCATTTCCCAGGCTCGGATGACTTACAGTACACGGGTACTGGCTTCTGAGATGGCTGTGAAGGTGTGGCAGTTCCTCCCGAGGAGGCCAAGAAACTATTCTCGGTGTTGCTGATTCTCAGTTTTGCTTTGTCGGGTTCTTTTCCATTTTTAAGCCCATGGTGACTGTGGAGGTTAGCGCTGAGGAAAGCTGGGCTAAGTATTCTTCCTGTGAGTCAGTTGGGACTCCATCCCTGTGGAACAACTCGAAATTTCACTCTCTAAAAGCAACAGCATGTAAACTAGAATGAAAGAAGGAAATTATGTATGTATGCCTATTATTCTTTTGTGAATGTCCTTCATTTACCTAAAATTATATTAGAAACAGATTGATAAATAAAAGATTCAAAATAGTTTTAATTATCCTAAAAGCAATTCTTTGTGTTTTATACCAATTGGTTATCTTAGAATTAATCTCCAACCTTCTGCAAATGTGCAAAGGTAGATGTCTACTGAGAATACGGGTGTCCTGAAAGCTGTAGAGTTATAGACACCTCTCCAAAGGCGGGTCTTATTTAGATCCCTGGTTAACCTTCTCTTGCAATATGCCCCCTTTTACCATTTTACATTGAGTAGCTAAATGGATATTGACTTCATTAATTTATATGCAGCTTGAAAAAAAAATGTGGCTAGAGTCAATTTATCTCCAAAATATATTCTGACCCTTATGTGGAAAGTAGGTATTACTAGACAGTGGGCAGAATGATCCAGGCCAATAACCTGGCTGAGAAGACTTGGGCCATATTGATTGGTAGCTTCTAATCTGGCAAGTACACCCCATATACATTAAAAACTAAACTGCTCCCATTGGCTAGTCTTCTGTTGCCATTGGGGAGCGATTTTCTCTTATTCAATTATCAGTATTACTGTATATGTATATGTGCTCTAAGGAAATGTGAAATATGGTTTAAAGAAATCAGCTCCGCTGTTCTGCATTGATCCCCAAGACCAGCCAACAACAAGAGCCCTCAGTGTGTTTGAAAATCATCATTCTATACGGTGATTTGTAGCGATTCCACCTTTCAACCATGATCCAACAGGAGCAGGTGCAGAAGGAATGTCATAGAGTTTCTAAAGAAAAGGAAATTTGCACTCTAGACTTCCAGTAACGATTTTGAGAAGGCTGAACTAACAGCTTCAGGACTTGCCAGCCCCAATCAGAGCTTTGGAGCCACAGTGTGCTGGCGTCCCTTCCAGTCCCACTGATGGCAGACCTTACCTGCGTGGACACCAGGAGATTCCAGTAGGGCATTGACTCTATTTTGTATAAGACAATATTTGCTAAATCGGTGGTGGAGAGAAGCAGGGATGGAAATAATGTGAGGAAGGACTTCATTTTGAAGAATATGTATGACAAAATTACTCTTGTCAGATATGATTTCCTCATGCTGCACTTACCAGAGCAAAAAAAAAAAAAAGAGGAAAATGCAGTGTTTTATTTTGAGGAGGAGGGTCTATGTCGTCCCAAAGGAGGTTTTGTATAAAAGTTATATTACATTCCCTGGGGCAGCTGTTCATTTCATTCAGCATCTGGGTGTACAGTGAGCAAGCCCCTTGGGACAGCCAGTCAGTTACCACCCATGCTAGGCCATCAACAAAGGAGAGAAACATGAGAAAGCACGGCCATTCCTTCTAAAAATAGAAACTTGAAATTATAAGATTGGTAATGCTCTGACCAGATGGAAACTGAGACATGAACTTACTTTGATATCAATAAAGGAAAGGTGGAAACTACAAAGTCTAACTATAGGAAAACATGGGCTAAAATAGGGCTCAAAGATAATCCTTTATATCACGAAGTTTCTGAGGGGGAAGCACACACTGGTTGCCCTATAACCTAGTATATTCAAATCAGATACAAACTAAAATCAGTAAGAATCATGTCTGAGGCAAAAAAAAAAAGAGGGAAATACTTCACATCACAACTACTAAAAATTATTGTGGATAAATATTCACATATCCATATATTCATGATGTCTTCCAGATTATTTCAATATAATATATGATATAATTTCAAAATAACAGATTAATAAAATAATAACAATAATGGAAGTCAAGTCTATTAACGCTTATGAAACACTTCTCACGGACTTAGCACAATTCACACAGGGCTAAGCAAACAGGGAGGGCACAGCCCTGGTTTTGCAAAATCTGTATCTTGAGGAAGGAGAAAGACCAGAAGCACATAGATTAATGTGCAATAAAGCACTAAGTGATTTGTAACCAAGGCCCTTAAACACAGAGGGTGATGGGATGCAGAGGGGCCTTCTCAGGGAAGGCAGCATGGTTGACAGCTGAAGGGAAGTGAGCCTGTCAAAGGTGAGAGCAAGCCTCCTTAGAGACCACAGAGTGGCCAGCATAAAGATCTGAGGGAAGAAGGAGCTTAGAGGCCCAGACCCCAAAGGTCAGAGCTCAAGGAGAGAGAACAAAAGGAGGAGGTGCCAGCAGCTCCAGAAAACTGTTCTAAAGGTAAAGGACAAACTCCGAGTACAACAGACTCCAGGCGACTAGAAAGTTTTACATGTGTCAGTCACTGTTCTCCAGGGAAGTAGAGTCAGAAGGTTAGAGAGAGAAAGAACAGGGAGGGGGAGAGATTTAAGAGACAGAGAAAGACAGAAAACATGAGTTCTGGTTGTCTATTTCAGGGTAGTGTAAGTACAAAGCTGAAACTGTGAGCTCAGGCCTGGGCACAGGACAAAGAAGACACGGCTAATCCAATCAGTTAACAATCAATGTTACCAATGGTTCATAAGCAAAGGTCACGTAAAAGGAGCACTTGAGAACAGTCAGTATTATTACAGATCTGAAGGACACCAAAGGACAAGGTTTGAGATGCTTCCTCCCCACAGATTAACACACAAGAACCCTGCAGGGAGGCAAAACAGAAGACTGTGTCCTCCACTTCTGCCTGCAGTTTCAGAAAACTTCATAGTCTGCCCTGGCCTGAGCAGAACTTAGCAAATAGCTCTCCTTTTGATCATGAATGAAGAAATATACATCAAGATATAAAATTTTACATCTGAACTAGCACCTCATAGAACCAAAAGAA
>NW_021626551.1:0-8203 GCF_004785775.1 Grammomys surdaster
GAGTTAAGGGAGGAGGGGAAGGGACAAGAGCACCCCGCGTCATACCCCTGAGCACACGCTTATACTATCAGCACAAGCTGGGGAAGGCAAGCAATCTATTACTCTTAAGACTGACAGCCACACAAAATATACTTTTTAATATTTCTTTATAGCTGAGTTTCCCCCTTCCGTATCAAAATGAAATAATACGAAAATGCTTTTAGAGTTTAAGCAACAGTTGAACTTTGTAGGTACTATCTGTCTTATTTTGTGTGTGTTTAGAGGTGTTCTAAAAACCTGTGGTAACAGGGCAAGTTTTCTACATTTTTAAGAGCCCTTAGAACGTGGATATTTTTTTTTCTCAAGAAAAACTGATACATATCCATTCAGCCTCCAGCATTCTCTTCCTTTAGCATCTAGTCGACTTTTAATGGGCTGGTGTAGCAACTAGTTTGTGTCCAAATAATATTTCTTTTGGTGTCCCATAAAATGGAAATGAGAAAAGGGGCAAAAAGCCTATTTGCCCAGTCTTCGTCAATAACACCTCAGTCTAGGTCAGTTTTCTGAAGGTTCCTGTCTGACGTCAGCCAGGGAAGTGAGAGTGAATGCCCTGTCCTGCAGCAATGTAACCAGCACAAGTGAAGACAAGCACCCAAGAATCCAGCAAAGAAATGCATATTGGGCTTATTGCTTTTGTTTTCATTGACTTCTACATGCTGATGTTCCATGTATGTAGTCTTGGACCTGTTTAATATCTGTAACTATCAACTATAATACCGTGGTGACCAACTGCTATAGGATTTTGCCTCTGTTTTAACTAAAACATATTGGATTGTATGTGTATATGCACCTCCATGGGGGATTAGAGCCAGAGGGAATGTCTTCTTTGTTCTGTTTCTTTTATATTTATAACAAAAAATATGGACACTTTCTAGTGAATGCATAAGTTAGTGTGCTTTTCTTATTTTGCTTTAAACTTAAAAGTTTTTACATTGCTGTGTTAAAATCCTAGCAGACCGCATCCTCCCGATGGCACAATACAATAAAGCCAACTTGCAGCTGCCGTTACTCTGGAATCACGTGGGAGACACTGCCATATTTTAAACCAACTCCATCACAAGAACACTATCATGATACAGAGACCTGTGACAGACACATTAGGATCTGAAGTCACCATCAACCTGATCATCGACTATGACTTCTCTTCAAGAGAACACGATTGTCTAGTAAATAACACATCTTAGGGTAATCAGGAATCTTGGACAATTTGCTCCAAAAAAAAATTCTTGATTTTATGTAAAAAAAAAAAAAAATAGGCTCTGTGTAAGTCAATGGGAGCAGTTCTTCCTATTGGAGCACCCAAAAAGAATTGAATCAATTTATTTTTTTTAATTACACAAAAGTTCTCTCTTAAATGGTTGCCATTTATAACTGTAATATGTCGGGTCTCTTATACTTAAAAACCTCTTTTTAAAAATTTTGTAGGCTCCAACATTTTGAGGAATTAAATGTGGTGATTCTTCCTTTCTCCTCTTAGAAGGACAGTGAGGTTAAAGTAGTATTGATGCTGTTTTTCTCATGCTCTGTCTTAATAAGCTACGTATTTCTAGTTAGTTGGGATTTTACTCTGACATTTTCAAAATTCTCCAAATGCTTAACTTACTGGAGGATCTCAATTTCTTGAATAACAGGAAACTATCCCAAGCTGCTCTTTACACCAGTTTTTAACGGGCTCCAAAAGGAGGCAAGGGGAGACAAGTATTTCCCACTTGAAGCAAGGAAACAGAATAAAATGGAATACTGAGATTCTTTTTACTGCAAGCAGACCTCAAACAGTCCCATGGATACCCCAAATTGTCAAGCCTTGCTCATTCTTTCATAAAACATATTAAATGGAAAGGTATATAACAGAACAAACTGTGAAACAATTGTAACATTTATTTATGAGAGTACATTTGAGACCAAAAGTTACTTTATGTCATCAAGATACCTGACCATAGTGCATTTTCTCCCATAATTTCAAATTGAAAATTACCATTATGGCTTGAAATTGCTTCTGATTTTAAAAAAAAAAGAAAACTTATTTAACAGGCATTACTTTTGCATTTAACAAATACTTCAGATGGAAATGTATGCCTTCTGGCATTTCCTGAGGTAGCTGTGTTCCTTATGCCTCATCTCAGCACTCCTCTTCCCCTGGATAATTAGCAAGAAAAACATCAAGGACAGCCTCCGTGTTAAAGTGTTCTCACTCTGTCCTTCTCCTCACTCTTTCCTTCCCTTGCTTCTGCCATGAAAGACAAAGACTGAGGGCCAGCCAGTCTCTCACAGATTAGCAAAGCTAGGGAGCTGAGTGATGTCATCAGTTAAGACACACAAGAGGTCCGCTGACACGGTCTCTCCTAAGCAGTTACAATATGGCTGGCAGACAGGACACACAACGGTGGGTACAGTAGTAAGTAACTAAATTAATTGCTAAGTGAGTCCTGAAGTCTTGACCTCTTCTTGGAATGATGCCCTTAACCAAGCTAATCACATCTGTGTATGACAGACATGACCGGTCTGTTCTGAATGGGAAATAATTGCTTGTTTAAAGAAAAAGAAAGTAATTCTGTGTTCCAGTTCTTCCCTTGACACTGCTTCAACAGTCATGATGTAACCCAGACTTGCCTGATCCTAGTCTGTTCTTCTCCACTACCGTCTCACCATCTTATTTCCAGTGTATAAACCACCAAGCACAGACTAGTGGAAAGCCCTGTAAGCAATAACAATATATAAACCATACAAACCCATACACTGTACCAAAGGAATAAGACACACTGGTGCACGCCTGTAATCCCAGCATTTGAGAGACTGGGGCAGGAGGATAATGAGTTCAAGATCAGTCTGGGCTACATAGCAAGTTCCAGCCAGCCTTGAGCTGCCTAGTGGAAATAAGTTTCAAAAAAGTTCTAAATAAATAAATGACGCTTCAGAGAACATTGGTTGCTGACTGAGGCTTGTGCGTACATGAAACTTGCTCTGCATTTAAACAAAGATCTGTTTTTCAAGAAGCTAAAAATTAAAGACTCCAAATGAATGCAAAATTAGTGGCACTCTATATTCCCAAAATAGCATATTCTCTGAAACTCATAGAAGCTAATTCAGGACACCAAAATTATTTCATGGCTGAATTTTCCCTGGACCTTCTTAATATGAAAGAGTATATCTCCTCACTGCTGTGTACCAACCATTCAAAAATGGGGAGGTTTATGAATTTATTTCATTGAAGATCTGGGAACAAGAGTTTAGAGGACTTTTGTTAGAAATCTCCCTATTGCTCTGCATCAGATGAGAAAGCACCCTTCCCGGAAGGAGCAGGAGTTCAAAGACAGCAGAGGCAGAATCGGCATGAGCAGTGAATAGACAGAGTAGTTGGACAGCTTAGGAGAGCACCAGGTGCACCCTGTGAGCCAGGCACAGACAAAGGCCTCGTATAGGAAAATGTACTGCAGAGAGAAGCCAATAGGTACTAGCTCCAACTGTGCCAGGGTTAAGGTAGTGTCGGAAAACACACTAACTTCTACAGTAAGATCTGTTCTCTTTTGATCTCTCCATTTGTTTTTTTTTCCCTTCTCTCCTTGCTGCACCCTTCCCTTGAGGGAAGAATGGTAATAGTCCTTTTACATCTCATGCTTCTAAACAAGGTCTGCTTTGAACTCTTTTTTTTTCTCTCTCTCTCTCTTTCTATGATTTCAAGCACTGAAAGAAAGAAAGAAAGAAAGAAAGAAAGAAAGAAAGAAAGAAAGAAAGAAAGAGAGAGAGAGAGAGAGAGAGAGAAAGAAAGAAAGGAAGGAAGGAAGGAAGGAAGAAAGAAGCATTAAACCATGTTGAGTTTGACTTAATCAACCAATAATAGTTTCTAAAGTGCTCTTCCTGGTGAGCCACCTGATCCTGAAATAAGTGAGGAAAAGCAACCATACATCCCACTAATTTTTGGGTAACAACAAAGGGCATCCTTTTTAGATGGTGTTTTAGTGAGTGTGACCTCTGAGAGTTAGCTGATAGATCTCAACATGTATATAGGCATGGAGACGCACATCTATAATCCCAGCATTTATAGCCAAAAAATCAGGAATTTAAGGTCAGCCTCAGCTACCTATGAGTTCAAAGCCAGCCTGGGCAACAATGAGACTCCATCTCAAAAGAGCAAGCAAAAAGAATCTTAGGCCATCAAGATGACTCTGCAGGTAAAAGCACTTGCCATGCAAATCTGACCATGTAAACACAATCCATGGATCCTACCTATAGTAGAAGGAAAGAACTCACACACACACATACATACACACACACACACACACACACACACCATAAATAAAAATTAGAATGAATCCCCACCCTTTCTTCTTCCTAGACTTGCTATGTGACCCTGGCCATGCCCTGGAACTTCTGTCCATTTTTCTCTAGTGTTTAAATGGAGCTACTTTACCTACTCAAAAGACAACTATGAGCACAAGAGATTCTTGACTATGGAGTACTTTAAAGTCCAAAGTCAAAGGAACCTCATAAAGACTGACTTGACTCGAGGCTGTAAGCTGCATTTAAAAGGCACTATGCAAACAATGTAGCCATGCACACGATCATGGAGACTTACCGAGCATTGAGTTAGGCTGTCAACATGGGAAAGCAGAACCCATTGGAAACCTAGAGAAACTGGAAATGTAATTGTAAATCTCTGAATCCTCACCTGGGCACAACTTGTGGCTCACAATATACACAAGGTTTCAGATACCCAGTAAATATAATCAGACTGGATTATAAATCAGCCACACCCAAGGAAAAAAAAAAAGAAAGTATTTTCATGTAGCCTGGAGGCCCCGTGCCTCTGTACTACAGTCATCCTCCATAGTAATGTCAGAAACTTTCAAAAGAGTTTCTTTTACCAGTGTTTTTATTTTCTCTCTCTCTCTCTCATTTAAAATAGTCTATAAAATTACTGTCAATAAAACAGAGAAGTGACATCCAAAAGCTGAGTAAAGACCTCCTGAAGGTAATAAAGATAGAAATGGGCACACATGTGTTCACATCCACCACCCGTTCACACATTTCTGTTCCAGAAGGAAATGTGCTATAGGAACAGTCTGCTAAGGCAGCTTGCCCCATTTCCCAGGCTCGGATGACTTACAGTACACGGGTACTGGCTTCTGAGATGGCTGTGAAGGTGTGGCAGTTCCTCCCGAGGAGGCCAAGAAACTATTCTCGGTGTTGCTGATTCTCAGTTTTGCTTTGTCGGGTTCTTTTCCATTTTTAAGCCCATGGTGACTGTGGAGGTTAGCGCTGAGGAAAGCTGGGCTAAGTATTCTTCCTGTGAGTCAGTTGGGACTCCATCCCTGTGGAACAACTCGAAATTTCACTCTCTAAAAGCAACAGCATGTAAACTAGAATGAAAGAAGGAAATTATGTATGTATGCCTATTATTCTTTTGTGAATGTCCTTCATTTACCTAAAATTATATTAGAAACAGATTGATAAATAAAAGATTCAAAATAGTTTTAATTATCCTAAAAGCAATTCTTTGTGTTTTATACCAATTGGTTATCTTAGAATTAATCTCCAACCTTCTGCAAATGTGCAAAGGTAGATGTCTACTGAGAATACGGGTGTCCTGAAAGCTGTAGAGTTATAGACACCTCTCCAAAGGCGGGTCTTATTTAGATCCCTGGTTAACCTTCTCTTGCAATATGCCCCCTTTTACCATTTTACATTGAGTAGCTAAATGGATATTGACTTCATTAATTTATATGCAGCTTGAAAAAAAAATGTGGCTAGAGTCAATTTATCTCCAAAATATATTCTGACCCTTATGTGGAAAGTAGGTATTACTAGACAGTGGGCAGAATGATCCAGGCCAATAACCTGGCTGAGAAGACTTGGGCCATATTGATTGGTAGCTTCTAATCTGGCAAGTACACCCCATATACATTAAAAACTAAACTGCTCCCATTGGCTAGTCTTCTGTTGCCATTGGGGAGCGATTTTCTCTTATTCAATTATCAGTATTACTGTATATGTATATGTGCTCTAAGGAAATGTGAAATATGGTTTAAAGAAATCAGCTCCGCTGTTCTGCATTGATCCCCAAGACCAGCCAACAACAAGAGCCCTCAGTGTGTTTGAAAATCATCATTCTATACGGTGATTTGTAGCGATTCCACCTTTCAACCATGATCCAACAGGAGCAGGTGCAGAAGGAATGTCATAGAGTTTCTAAAGAAAAGGAAATTTGCACTCTAGACTTCCAGTAACGATTTTGAGAAGGCTGAACTAACAGCTTCAGGACTTGCCAGCCCCAATCAGAGCTTTGGAGCCACAGTGTGCTGGCGTCCCTTCCAGTCCCACTGATGGCAGACCTTACCTGCGTGGACACCAGGAGATTCCAGTAGGGCATTGACTCTATTTTGTATAAGACAATATTTGCTAAATCGGTGGTGGAGAGAAGCAGGGATGGAAATAATGTGAGGAAGGACTTCATTTTGAAGAATATGTATGACAAAATTACTCTTGTCAGATATGATTTCCTCATGCTGCACTTACCAGAGCAAAAAAAAAAAAAAGAGGAAAATGCAGTGTTTTATTTTGAGGAGGAGGGTCTATGTCGTCCCAAAGGAGGTTTTGTATAAAAGTTATATTACATTCCCTGGGGCAGCTGTTCATTTCATTCAGCATCTGGGTGTACAGTGAGCAAGCCCCTTGGGACAGCCAGTCAGTTACCACCCATGCTAGGCCATCAACAAAGGAGAGAAACATGAGAAAGCACGGCCATTCCTTCTAAAAATAGAAACTTGAAATTATAAGATTGGTAATGCTCTGACCAGATGGAAACTGAGACATGAACTTACTTTGATATCAATAAAGGAAAGGTGGAAACTACAAAGTCTAACTATAGGAAAACATGGGCTAAAATAGGGCTCAAAGATAATCCTTTATATCACGAAGTTTCTGAGGGGGAAGCACACACTGGTTGCCCTATAACCTAGTATATTCAAATCAGATACAAACTAAAATCAGTAAGAATCATGTCTGAGGCAAAAAAAAAAAGAGGGAAATACTTCACATCACAACTACTAAAAATTATTGTGGATAAATATTCACATATCCATATATTCATGATGTCTTCCAGATTATTTCAATATAATATATGATATAATTTCAAAATAACAGATTAATAAAATAATAACAATAATGGAAGTCAAGTCTATTAACGCTTATGAAACACTTCTCACGGACTTAGCACAATTCACACAGGGCTAAGCAAACAGGGAGGGCACAGCCCTGGTTTTGCAAAATCTGTATCTTGAGGAAGGAGAAAGACCAGAAGCACATAGATTAATGTGCAATAAAGCACTAAGTGATTTGTAACCAAGGCCCTTAAACACAGAGGGTGATGGGATGCAGAGGGGCCTTCTCAGGGAAGGCAGCATGGTTGACAGCTGAAGGGAAGTGAGCCTGTCAAAGGTGAGAGCAAGCCTCCTTAGAGACCACAGAGTGGCCAGCATAAAGATCTGAGGGAAGAAGGAGCTTAGAGGCCCAGACCCCAAAGGTCAGAGCTCAAGGAGAGAGAACAAAAGGAGGAGGTGCCAGCAGCTCCAGAAAACTGTTCTAAAGGTAAAGGGCAAACTCCGAGTACAACAGACTCCAGGCGACTAGAAAGTTTTACATGTGTCAGTCACTGTTCTCCAGGGAAGTAGAGTCAGAAGGTTAGAGAGAGAAAGAACAGGGAGGGGGAGAGATTTAAGAGACAGAGAAAGACAGGAAACATGAGTTCTGGTTGTCTATTCCAGAGTAGTGTAAGTACAAATCTGAAACTGTGAGCTCAGGCCTGGGCACAGGACAAAGAAGGCACGGCTAATCCAATCAGTTGACAATCAATGTTACCAATGGTTCATAAGCAAAGGTCACGTAAAAGGAGCACTTGAGAACAGTCCATATTATTACAGACCTGAAGGACACCAAAGGACAAGGTTTGAGATGCTTCCTCCCCACAGATTAACACACAAGAACCCTGCAGGGAGGCAAAACAGAAGACTGTGTCCTCCGCTTCTGCCTGCAGTTTCAGAAAACTTCATAGTCTGCCCTGGCCTCAGCAGAACTTAGCAAATAGCTCTCCTTTTGATCATGAATGAAGAAATATACATCAAGATATAAAATTTTACATCTGAACTAGCACCTCATAGAACCAAAAGAA
>NW_021626552.1:0-5592 GCF_004785775.1 Grammomys surdaster
GCTCCTGTGAGTAAAGTGATATTTCTGAAGCTGGGCCACTGGGCAGATGTCTCTTTGTAATTCATCCCGTTGTAAATAAAATGTTCTTGGCTAAATCACAGATCTGGCTAGAAGCATGCCCTGGGCTTTGTTTACAAAAAAAAAAAAAAATACAAGATGCTTCTGCCATATATTTCTGGCTGATCAAGTTATCACTCCTCTAAATTTACAGAGCTCATTCCCTTTTATTCCAAGCAGTAACCATGGCGTTCTATAAACCATTGCCAATGTAGCAGATATATTGATCACTGCCAGGCCTGTCATTAGGAATCTCAGTTTAAGCACTGCTGGAGAAAACGCTGAAGTTTAATTAGTATCCCCGTCTGGTGTTGTAAGATACAAGCCTGAGACATACGAGAAAGAAAAATGAGCTAATGTAGTAGTTAAAGCCACAAAGTCTGCAGCGAGTGTGAACAGATAGCTGAACTGGACCCGATTTGGTGTGACATGCCGTTACACCCGGACACGGTGTGTGACCGATTTATTTGTTCTTCACAAGAAGACAACCGTTTTCTAGAGTGATGGAAAAGGAACAAACAGCAGGCATTCAGTTCTGTGACAAGGTTACATGGAAGTACGGATTCCTATATTTGTATATTCCCACCTCGATAATGTAATCAAGACAATCCCCTCTACGCATGACCACAAGGCCCACCTGATCTGTACAGTCCTTCATGGAAGCTCCTTTCCCAGGTGATATAGTTTGTGTCAAATTAACAAAACTAACCATCATGCGTGCATACGTTCCCTCGTCTACTGGATCCCGAGCTTCAAGGAGCATGGAAAGTTCCCACCATCTTCTGATCCTGGATCTCTCTCACACTCACTTGATCTGTTCTACCTGATGCATGTCTGTGGCTTTCCTACATTCTAGAAGAGCCCATAAGTAGCCCTTTAGTTACCAGACAATAGACAAAGCGCCCGGAGCCTGCAGCAGCCTTTTTCTTGCAGACTTCCCCTCCCTGTGCTCTCCTGTGGAAATATTCTCTCCCCAGCCTCATCTCTAAGGAATTTCATGACCAAACTTCCTCCTTCCACGGCCCTAGCTTCTCCTCCACTGGAGCCTCAGTTTAGGAAGATTGCTAAGTAGGCATAGCTAGAGAATTTGTGGGAATTATTTCAAAACGAAAACCTGGGTTCATCAAGCAAAGAGAAGTTGATCTTCCTTTCCCATGGCCTTCCACCACAACCCACATAGACAGAAAGTTCCAAATCATTACAAACCAGCCACAGTGAGTATCTAAACTAAAGTGGGAAAGAGGCCCTAGCCTGGTTCACTGTTGAAAAGAAGCCAGGGATGGGAGTGTGGATTGGAGGTGTCAATTAGCTTTCCCAGGAGATGCCAAACTGTCTCCCTGTGATATCCTCTGCACCCAGACTCCCATGGGGTACAGAGTTAGGAAAGAGCACAGACACCACTCCCAAATCTCAGCACAACTTGTCTCAGTCCCTGGTTAAAAAAAAAAAAAAAAGCAGCTTGGATTCCAAGACTTAAGGACAGAAGAGCAGTCAGGTCTCTGCACAGAGGTCAACTGAGATCCATCCATGATATTCCAGGAGAGGATGATCACACAGGCATTAAGACCCCAGGCCTGGTGCACGCTTCTCTGTCCAGGAACCTCCTCACTCACAATACACAGGCAAACACAGAGGCAATTTCAAGAGGGCAAGCCTAGCAACCCCCGTGCAGGCCCTAAGTATGAAACAACAAGAGTGGGGTCCCTCTGGTGCAGAGAAACACCCAGATAACCTGTCAGACAGCCACAACTCCCTTACTTCACGATTCCCTGGCCCCTCTAGTATGGCACCTCTCCCTCTACTGTGCTTCAGCAGCTTCAGCTATGGGGTTTCTCTGAACCCTTCATTGAGGAAGAAGCCACTGCTCAGTGTAGAACTCACAGCCTACCAAACCCAAGATTGCTGTCTTCTCCTGTTTGGCAGCCCCTCCTCTATATTCTTGCCTGCTGCTGCTCCCCATCATCTTGGACACTAGCTACAGGACAGGCCTCCTTCCAGCTGACTCTTCCTTCATGGAAACCATGTCCCTCTCCTTCAAGAACCCCAGATGAGTGCTTTAAGAACAGTTTAGGGGCTGGAAAGATGGCTCCTTAGTTAAAGGCACTTGTTTCTGTGGAGGACTTTGTTTCTGGCTTCTCACAACTACTGTCTGTAATTCCAGTTCCAGAGGAGCTGACAACCTCTTCTAGCCTTTGTGTATCAGACACTCATGTGTGACCATACATACATGAAGCCAAAACACTTATACACATAAAATAAAAATACATAAATAAAAACTTAAGAACGGTTTCATCCCTGTACCCTCTCTCTCGATGGTTAAAATTAATTTAAAGTAAGAAGTATCAAGAAAAGGGTTTTCAGATAAGCACTAAGTACATGTTTTGGCCCATGCCAGATCCCCATTAAATGTTTTCCTGGTGTTCAATGGAAATCAAGAAGGCTACTAGCTTGGACTGAATAGACTGCACTAGGTGTAACAACCAAACCAATACTGAAGCCATGAACTGACCTTCAAAGAGATAACACCCAAAACTCCAGGGGCTTCTGCTTATCTCTCACAGAAAAAGTATCCATGGGTAATCTGATACTAGCCCCAGGATAACTCATAATACGGTCTAGGCTGGCCCTGAACTTGAAGAAATGTTCCAACCACAGCCTTTCAAGTTCTGCAGCTACAGGTTTGAGCCATGGATTCTTCTTTTCCTGTTACCACCATAGGTCAGAATTTCTCAACTTTTAACATCTGAACCCGGTACGTCTTCATTGACAAATGGTAGCTATGGATATAGTGGCTGTTCATCTGCAGTCCTGGCCTCTGACTACCGCTGACCAAAAGCATGCCCTAATCCAGCCATCATGATCAAAAAAAACTAAGTCATTGCTAAGTGTCTTTCGTGAGCACAAGCACCTGAGTGGAAACTACTGGTTTAAACAACCCTCCGCAGGTTTATTTGAAATCTTTCACTGGTTTGTTCCCCTTCTTTGTTCTGCTTCCCTCAGCTTTGCATTAGTTTCTCCCACAGTAGGTGCTTAATAATATTTGTGTCCCCCAAAATGCACATTTATTGACCAGAAAAAGTCCTAAGAGAACGAATGGCTCTGAGCACATGGTGACTTCTCAGATATCACTTCGATCCTTTGTATAAGGAAGAATTCTTTTTGTCCAATGCTTTGAAATATCTGATAGTAGAGCAGGCTAACCCCTGGTAAGGTAGTGCTAAGGAAATAGCAGAGAAATGCTCTCTTACTACATGAGTTATACTTGGGCTGTAGAGAGTCTCAGAGAGGGAGACAGATGGGTTGAGGGGAACAGAGAGAAAGGGTATTAGCTACTTCTCTGTGTCTGTATTAAAGTATCAGAAGCAGAAACAATTTAAGGGAAAAAAGAGTTTATTTTGGCTTAAAGTTGGAAAGAAGGTATTGTCCATAATGATGGAGGCCGAGGGAAGGCATGTCAGCAGAGGCCTGATCAAGAAGCTGAGAGAGCACATTCTCATAGATACCAGTCCTGTCTCCTATGGGGACATTAGACCATTCTCCAGACAGAGCTGTCTGTCCCGTGAGAGTAAGTAGATAAACTTTAACTTCTGAGGGGAATGGCATCCTCTTGTGTACTGCTGTTCTGCTCATCCTTCTGGTAGAACAACAATGAAGTGCACACTATATAGGATGCACACAGCCATGTGCAAGTACACACACAAGTACCTTGTATTCTTGAAGCCATTCTTGAAGCTTGATCAAAATGGAAATACTGACCTCAGGCCACGGGTAATTTTATTAGCAGTATCTGCAGCATCAAAGCTCAGCAGAGCAGCATTCTTTAAATTGATAATCTCACTATGCAAAGTTAAAACATTCATTTTTTTCTTTCTAATGGAGCTGTCTGTTCCCATTTCCCCTGGCATTCATGCAATCTAGACACTTGTAAATACTCAGACTTCCCCCTCACCCTGGGACTTTCTAGAACCTGTATAAACATGGAGCCATCTGGAGAGCAGAGGTCCCTTCCTTCCTTTCATGGGTCCCAACACATCCAAAGGGACCATCATCTGACATCAGCTGGCTTTGTAAACACACGATGTTTCTGATTCTCACATGGTCTGAAGGGATTCAGGATGACAGATGTATCCACATAATCTATGACAGATATGGCTTCAGAAAATATTGGTGTTAATATTTAATATGATTTGAATAACTGCCTGTTTGTCTCACTTAGCATGGCAGGCTCTAGCAGGCCACTGCATGTCTCTCTGGGCGTTTGGCAGGATGAAGCTTATAGAAAATGCTCGATCAGCAAGATGTTCAATAATGTAGACACGAGATTCAGATCTGCTTTAAGAAATTACACTCGGCTTGTTACATGTGGCATAGGGAGATGCCCAAAACACCGGGTACATGGAATGCATTTTATGTGTGACAGTCATGAGTATGGCAGAAATTTAACTCTGAGGTTTAAAGCTTGTGTTAGTAACAGAAAATGAGAAATGATAAAGCATGTAAGATAACATATTAATCTATGACACTTACTTCCCAGTCCAGACCTCAAGGACAGTAGCAAAGAGCCCTTCATCTTCCAGGGCCATCACCTGCCTCCCACTGTCCTCTCCCACCAGACCAGATGTGTGGAACTCAGGACCTATAATTGATTTGCTGTAACTCTTGAGTCCTGAAATTCATATATTTCTCAAGGAATCCTTCCAGAGGTCCACAAGAACTTTATGCTCCCTTCCATGGGTTACAGCAAAAGGCAGGAGCCAATTACAATTGCCCTGGAAAGATATTCTAGGAAAGTGTTTAGCCCACAGATGGGAGAGGAAAGATCACCTAGAGCAGGTTAAGGCAACTGGACAGAAAGAGAAGTGAGCCAAATCTTCATCCTTGAGTGGACATCTCTCCAAAGTACTACAGAGCGGGGAGTGTGTTAGTGGGGTCAGCAGTGAACCCTTGGGAATTGTCTTCCACCCCCTGGAAAGGGTCAGACACCCAAGAGATGGGACTGAGTTTTGTGACTATTTTTTTCCACTCTTCCTTCACTCCCTGAATGACCAGAATGTGGTAAGCATTTGGGTGCCAGCACTCCGGGTCATCCAAGGACACAGATGGTGCCCAAGAGCCAGTTCTACCGTAGGTGCTGACTCTGGGTTCTGAACCAGGTGCTGACCCTGGCTCCTCTCTTGTCTCAGCTGTCCCTGGTCCTGGGTGTAGCAAACTTCATTCTCCAATCCCTGCTTTTATTGCTTGAATGTGAACTGTTTCCCTCACACGTTCATGTATTGGAACAATTGGCTCCACTGGGTGGTGCTGTCTGGAAATGCTATGAATCCTTTGGAATATGGTGCCTAGCTGGTAGATGTGGTCCGCTAGGGGCAGGACTTTGAAGGCTGTACCCATGTCTGGTTCTGACCCACTGTGTTCTGTTCCACTGTGGCATGAGGGCCACCACTGCTCTCTGCTCTGGATGGTTCCTATCACCATGCCTCTCCTACCGAGAGAGACTGTAATTACCTGAACCACAAGTCAAAACACATCCTTTTT
>NW_021626553.1:0-1309 GCF_004785775.1 Grammomys surdaster
CTTTGAACCTTGTACTTTAAGCAGATTGATTGCCTTCACACAGGATCGCTCTCAGCAAGCTAAGCTATTCATCATGACAGTTATCCATAACTATGAAGAACTGCATCTAGTGCATGGCCAGAGATGGTCTGAATGTGACTTTGGTATATATGGGAAAGAATGTGCCAATGATGCAGGTTAGTCGAAGACGGGTAAGAGTGTCTTGAGCTCCTATAAACCTAAGCCAGAGGAATATGCTATGTATTACGTCAAAGACGGGTAATATAGGAGCAATATAGATGCCAACCTAAGCCAGGCACAGTAGCCCAGCCACTCTGTATCCCAGATGGGATGAAATATTGTACCCCATCCAGCTGCTGACACTGCTCATATTTTATAAAACTAAAAAGGGGGAAACGTGCCCTTCCCTCAGCCTTGAGCAGGCCTGAGAGACCTTATTTACCACAATAGACCAAATAATAGGATCTAGGTGGAATTATCCACCTTGGCTACATGACAATAGACACCTAGGTGGAGTTACCCATCTTGGCTGCATGTACAGCCTCCTACAGGAACTTAGAAGAATAATTGCCTGCTGAGCTTGCCTTGAGACATCTCTGGCTATGACCCTGACCAAGAATGGGTTATCCCACCCATCTCTCCTGCTGAAACTAGAAAGGGTTCGGGTAGGGTTTTTCCCTTTAAATTGAAAAACTGAACATTAAAACATTAAGCCTTGATCACAGAACTTTGTCTTGGCATCATCTCTTTTCACCCTCTGTCTTCCTTTCATTCCCAGCCCCCTTTCAGGTGAACCCAGTTGATTCATGGCAGCAGGCGGCTACAGGCCAGCACCAGTCCTAACACTACTAATGATATCCTGTTATGCTTACAGACAGAAACAAGTTGTCCTCTGAGAGGTTCCACCCGGCAGCTGACTAAGACAGATACAGACACCTACAGACAAACAGTGGATGATCCTTGAGGATTTTATGGAAGAACAGAAGGAAGGATTGCAGGGTCCAAAACGGATAGGAATGCCACAGGAGTCCAACAGAGTCAATTAACCTGGATCCTTGGGGCTCTCAGAGACTGAATAACCAACCAAAGAATATACAAAGGCTGGAACTAGACCTCCCTGTTCACATGTAGCAGATGTGCAGGTTGATCTTCATGTTGGTCCTGAACGACTGGAGTGGTAGCTACCCCATGAGCTGATGCCTGTGTGATAGATATTGTATTCTGTATGGGCTCCCTTCTCTGGACTCAGTGGGAGAGGATGCACCTAGCCTTAAAAAGACTTGAAATTCCAAGGTGGGGGAACTGCAAG
>NW_021626554.1:0-1309 GCF_004785775.1 Grammomys surdaster
CTTTGAACCTTGTACTTTAAGCAGATTGATTGCCTTCACACAGGATCACTCTCAGCAAGCTAAGCTATTCATCATGACAGTTATCCATAACTATGAAGAACTGCATCTAGTGCATGGCCAGAGATGGTCTGAATGTGACTTTGGTATATATGGGAAAGAATGTGCCAATGATGCAGGTTAGTCGAAGACGGGTAAGAGTGTCTTGAGCTCCTATAAACCTAAGCCAGAGGAATATGCTATGTATTACGTCAAAGACGGGTAATATAGGAGCAATATAGATGCCAACCTAAGCCAGGCACAGTAGCCCAGCCACTCTGTATCCCAGATGGGATGAAATATTGTACCCCATCCAGCTGCTGACACTGCTCATATTTTATAAAACTAAAAAGGGGGAAACGTGCCCTTCCCTCAGCCTTGACCAAGCCTGAGAGACCTTATTTACCACAATACACCAAATAATAGGATCTAGGTGGAATTATCCACCTTGGCTACATGACAATAGACACCTAGGTGGAGTTACCCACCTTGGCTGCACCTACAGCCTGCTACAGGAACTTAGAAGAATAACTGCCTGCTGAGCTTGCCTTGAGACATCTCTGGCTGTGACCCTGACCAAGAACGGATTATCCCACCTGTCTCTCCTGCTGAAACTAGAAAGGGTTCAGGTGGGGTTTTTCCCTTTAAATTGAAAAGCTGAATATTAAAACATTGAGCCTTGATCACAGAACTTTGTCTTGGTGTCATCTCTTTTTGCCCTCTGTCTTCCTTTCATTCCCAGCCCCCTTTCAGCTGAACCCAGTTGATTTATGGCAGCAAGCAGCTACAGGCCAGCACCAGTCCTAACACTACTAATGATATTCTGTTATGCTTACAGACAGAAGCAAGTTGTCCTCTGAGAGGTTCCACCCAGCAGCTGACTAAGACAGATACAGACATCTACAGACAAACAGTGGATGATCCTTGAGGATTTTATGGAAGAACAGAAGGAAGGATTGCAGGGTCCAAAACGGATAGGAATGCCACAGGAGTCCAACAGAGTCAATTAACCTGGATCCTTGGGGCTCTCAGAGACTGAATAACCAACCAAAGAATATACAAAGGCTGGAACTAGACCTCCCTGTTCACATGTAGCAGATGTGCAGGTTGATCTTCATGTTGGTCCTGAACGACTGGAGTGGTAGCTACCCCATGAGCTGATGCCTGTGTGATAGATATTGTATTCTGTATGGGCTCCCTTCTCTGGACTCAGTGGGAGAGGATGCACCTAGCCTTAAAAAGACTTGAAATTCCAAGGTGGGGGAACTGCAAG
>NW_021626555.1:0-3141 GCF_004785775.1 Grammomys surdaster
AGAAAGAAAGAAAGAAAGAAAGAAAGAAAGAAAGAAAGAAAGAAAGAAAGAAAGTCCAGATTCAGAACAGTGTTTTTAAAGTGATTTTATTGCTCACATACTCAAGAGAATTTATGCCACTAGAGCAGAGGCTGTGGACACTCATATTTCCAAATGCTCTCTAGGTCTTACTGATGAGGAAGCTGGTAAATTATGCTCCCTGTCAGAATCTGGCATACTTATCCTTTCTGTTTCTCTCAAGACGCATCGGACAGTGATTGCTTCCCTAACCAAATGATGGAGATTCTTGGAGAGGTCAGTCACAAGCATTTGGACATAAAGATTCTCAGGGTTTTGTTACCAGTCACAAAATGGACCAGTGCCGCACCATGGGAGTTTCTCTGGATCACACTAATTTGTGAGGGATTTAGGCCTTTTGTGGCCAATTTGTAAATCTGTTCCTCCTTGTCATTAGATGTCAACTGTCAACTTCAGCCAGGTTGGGCTGTTAAGATGGTAGGCAGCACCAAGTAGAACAGGCCCCCAGGTGTAGTGGTTTAAATATGAATGTCCCCCATAGGCTCATACATTTGAATGCTTGGTCACCAGGGAATAGCACTACTTGAGAGGGATTATGAGCTGTGTCCTTGTTGGAGTGGGTCACCCCTTGTTAGAGGAAGTGTTTCTCTGTGGGGTGGGCTTTGGATTTCAAAAGCTTAAGTCAGGCCCAGTCACCCTCCTTCCTGCTGCCTTCAGATCTAGATGAAGAACCTCAGTACCTTCTCCAGCTCCTTTGTCTGCCTGTATGCCACCATGCTCCCGACCATCGATGACAATGATCTAAACCTCTGAAACTGTAAGCAAGCCCCAATGAAATGCTTTCTTTTAGAAGAGTTGTTGTGGTCTTGGTGTCTCTTCACAGTCATAGTAACCCTAAGTGTTAGCATTATGTCCAAACTTCACTCCACAGCTACCTGGCAACATCCAGGTAGGTCAGACCCACTATAAAAGGGGCTGCTTGCCTCCACCTCACTCTCTTGCTTCTCTCTTGCTCTCTTGCTCTTTCTCTGCTTCCTTTGTCCCTGCTCTCCCCATTTCCTTTTCCCCTCTCTCTCCAAGTTCTCATAGCCATCCTCTACTCTACTCCTCTTCTCTCTCTCTCTCTCTCTCTCTCTCTCTCTCTCTCTCTCTCTCTCTGCCTCTACTACCCTCTTAACTCCCCTCCCTATGCCCTGAATAAACTATTCTATACTATACCATTGTGTGGCTGGTCCCTCACAGGGAAGGGATGCCTTAACATGGGCTTGCTGAGACATCCCCTTCCCCCAATACCTGACTATACCTCCATAGAACATACCTCCCCCTCTCTTTATCTTTTATAAACACAACACTAAGACAGAATTTGGTACCAGAATAGTGTGGTATTGCTGTGAGAAACCTGATCATTTATTTTAGGGAGGACTATGGAAGGACTTTGAAAATTTGGAGTAGAAAGGGCATCATTGAAGTTTCAGAGCTCAGTGGACTGTTCTGTAGGAGCTTGGAAGTTAAGAATGTTGAGAGCATTGTGGAAGATGGAGGCCTGGCTTGTGACATTTCATGGGGAAGTTTAAGGACTCTGTCTGACCATTTGCTATTTTGAGTTAGGATTCTGTCATTCTGGTCAGCTGGGGATGAAGATTCGGTCGGGATTAACAAGAGACCAGCACTATTAAAGTGAAACCTTTGTGTTACTAGGACAGTTAATGCTAGTTAACTGGAGCTAAGAGTTAGTAGTGATTAAAAAAAGACCAGCATCATTAAACTGATGTCTTCTGGGAAATATTTCATAAGAGTCAGCACACAGAAGCTGTGTTCCAGAAGCAGCCAAGCACTGTATTTCACAGTGGCAGCCAAACTTCCGTAATGTAAGAGTCACCTGTGTGATCCTGGTCTTGAGGGCTTGTAGGGGCATGGAGAGCAGCTTCCGCTTGACACTCTGAGATACCATTGGTGGCAATGCAGCCTCAGTGGCAACTAAGGCCCAGGATTGAAGGGATCATGCATAACCTGAGGCTTTGCGCCATAAAAACAGCCCATGACAGGCGATAGTTAAATTTTAGCCCAGGTACAGCAGAAGATCCTCTTGGAAATGCCAGTATCATGAGATGGCCACAAAGAACAGCAGCAGCAGTGGAGTGGAGCCTCCTAGAGCCTGGAAGACAAGCTATGTGTGAAGCAGAGAGTTAGGCCAGAAAACTCATCCAAGGCCCTTGGAGGAACCCAGATCATGAGTGGATCCCAGACATTGGACACTGCATTACTTACACTGTTGGATTTTAGTTTTGCTTTTATCTGATTATGACTGTGTCCTGGGTCTTCCCTCTTGAAGTAAGAAAGTATTTAACTTAGTTTTGATTTTCCACAGGAGCCTGCCGTTGAATGATTTCAAACTTAAAAACAAAAGTTTTGGGTTTTTAAAGAGACTTGCTATTTTTAAAGGACTGAATTTTTAATGTGTTTGAATTTATAAATACTATTGGGCTTTTAAAGTTATTTTTGTTTTTAATGTGATCTTGGGGATGAACAAGAAAGGAATACAAATACAGCTTAGTTTTAAAAACATACACTGTTTCTTAACTTTATAAGACATTTAAGAGCTCATATTAGATTCCCTAGATCCCAGGACAATGCCAGAGCAGATTTGTATACCAGACAGATTATAGACCTTACAGAAACAATTGGCTATACCATCTTATTCTTTACATCATCAAAATAGTAATAGCTTGAGACAATAATTTGACATCTCTAGAAAGTGTACAAGTTAAATTACAAAAACTTGTTTTCAGTGTCCTCAAATTTTTCATAATGGTGTTAAGCCTTGAAGACTTACATGTAATCAATTATGACAAATAGATGTTACTCAGTTTTGATTTTGAAAAATTAAAATATGTACGTGTGACTTGACACTCTTTTAGGCTTTCTAGTTACAACTGCTTTAACAAGAAAAACAGCTAAAAATTACAATTAGTTATTGCCTACTTTATTTTTCTATGCTTGGTGTTCCATGTCAGATTATAGACAATGGAACTGGCTATTGCAGTTAAACATTTGAGATATTTTGTTGACAATTTAATATTATCCATATTACTGAGATTCCTTAAAACTCAATGAGACAAAAAA
>NW_021626556.1:0-1028 GCF_004785775.1 Grammomys surdaster
TGTACCACCTCACCCAGGATATAAAGAGCTGGACACATGCATGAAAACCAAGTCTTCTACTGTCTAGCTATACCCACATCACCCACTTTACCATTTGATATGTATGTGTATGGCTCTGTATTTCTACGTTCAGCTCTCTCCATCTTGTTCACCATCACTCATGCCCTGCCACCTCAGGTCTCATCCTCTTTATCTCTTGATGATATGTATGATTTTATTTCACACCTAAGATACTCCCTCTTTCACCCACAAAACAGCTTCTACATGACTCTTCCCTGGATGTTCCTCTCTTCCCATGCACTTACCTGGCTGGAGATTGAGCTTAAGAGTAAAATGTTCTGATGTAACAGATCCAGCAGGTACAAGAACTGGTGGTCCCTGTAGTCAAAGCGCTCTCCAAAGACAATGGGGCAGATGATGTCGGCTGTGATGCACTGGAAGAGGAAAGTGGGATCCAGGGGAGCTCCTGGAGTATGAGGAGGCAGGATAAGAGACATGGGATCAAGGGCCTGAGGAACATTAGGCATCAGCCACATCTCTGTGAGGCTGCTCCTTCCACTAGTCAAAGAAGAGAAACACCTGCTACCCCATTGGCACATATGATGGACCAGCCCCTGCACTCAGTGATGCTTGTACCATTTTATTTAATTTCCCTCAGTGCTGTAAAGAAGATGTGATGCTATTCATATACACAGGCAGGTAGCCTAAGTTCACTAATAGAATTAGACTAATCACAAATGGGATAAAGATTCTGGGACTCAGAGTTAGAATGTGAGTATTTAGACTCCATACTGCACCTCCTCCCTGGTCACCATTCTGACTCTGAGTTGATAGTTAACTCCCAGTGGCAGGAAAGGACAGAGAAAGGTTCAGGAATTGTCAGTGTGGATTCACAAGCCCTGCACACTCCTCTCCCATCAGCCAGTCTTCCTCCATCACTTCTAAGACTTCTAGTCTCTAGTGTTCCAGAAGATATCAGGACCTCCTGCCAGCTGCCTGCTGCCTGCTGCCTGCTGCCTGCTGCCTGC
>NW_021626557.1:0-2409 GCF_004785775.1 Grammomys surdaster
TTCACTGGTCTTCACTTCCCTGAGAGAGGCACAGCTGGGAATTTCTCTTGGTGTTCCTGTTGGTCCCTCCGGCTGACTGGAGCCGAGGCTGGGACCTGGCTGTCTCTGCTAGTTTGGACCATCACTGTTGCTAGCCCAACTCTACTGAACTGGACTGCTGGTGTATCCATGAAGTGTTTGCAAATGGATCCAGCTGCCTGTTAACCTGTGAACTGAACTGCTGATTTCCAGACAACGCAGATGAAAATTGTTCCAAAGAACCTTTCTAAACAGGTCCACTTCCCCCATATCCTTTCTTTTCCACTACCTCTGGTGGGTGGTGGGCTACAAGGGAGGTTAAAGCATTTAAGAACCATCATTAAAAATAAGATTTGAAAAAATTAAAGTTGTAGGGAACTTTCTTAATGTGATGGGGGTAGGAGTAGTACTGAGACAGCATCTCATGTAACCCAGGCTTGCCCTCAAACCCTCTATGTAACAGAGGATGACCTCGAACTCCTGATTACATTTCCTGCAGCTCCCAAGCTCTAGAATCAAAGGTGTGCAGATGGAACCCAGGCTTCGGGAGCAAGGGGCAAGCATTGCTGAAAACCGAGCTATATCCCTAGTGCTGTTGCCTATTTTTTTCTGAGACTGGGGCCCACTCCATAGTCCAGGCTAGCCCTGAAAACAGCACCAACCCTCGCACTTTGTCTCTCTTGCCTTTGTTGGATGAGCTTACAGCAAGTATATCCAGTCTTCTTTCCTGGCTGGGGCTAGACTGTATCAGCCCATCTTTCATGGATGAAAACCAGCACCTGTAAGCATCATATGGTGGCTTGTGTCTGTAATCTTAGCAAGTGGAAGATAGAAGCAGGAGTTCAAAGCCATCTCTAGCTATATAACAAGTTTGAGGCTAGCATGGGCTACATGAGACCCCCATCTCAAAAACAAAAGTGGGATCCAATGTTTGATGGACCCATTGAAGTCTACAGCCTGCAGTCTGCTAGTGTGCTGATCTTGAGAAAAGCCCTTGGCCTTTCTGTCTACCCCTCTGCTCCTCTCCTTTCTCAGACAACTCCAGCCTAGTTCCTGAACACACCACGGCTCTGGTCTTCATCTCAGAGGCTTTGCACTGGCCATTCAACCTTCACAGAATTGTTTTCCTAAAAGGTTCAAGTCTTTCCCATCCTCACTTCCTTTAGGTCTTTATCCCATTAATCGCCTTGTCAGGATAGGTATGACATTGAGTCATTGTGTGATTGAGGCCTTACCAGAATTCTAGCAAACACCAGCACTATGCTCTGAGGCCTGCAGAACTACGAGCTGATGAAATATGTTCTCATGTTCACTCCAGCAGCACATATAACAAAAAAACCCTCTTGACTTTAAAATGTCCCCAGTTTCATTTATTCTGTTACAGAAGCAGTAGGTGGACTCAAACTCAAAAGCAGTAGAATCAAAAAGGCATGCGTTTCTGTCCCACTAAATCCAGCTGGCCTGAGTCAACATGCTCCCTTTCAGATACATTTTTCCCTTTCCCTGTCATCAAACAGAACCTTCTAATCAACACCAGTATACAACACCTCCTCATCTCTCCACAAAAACAGCTACACTGCATTCCTCAGCTTCTTCTGCCATGAGGAATGGTCAGATGACGAGGTTCTAGTTCTCTGCCAGATCTGACCTTATCCTGAACCTCCCACATACAGTTCATACTCTCTCTTCCTCTAGTGGACAGCTAAATGGCAAGGACTTACAAACCTAGAGGAGGAAGGAGCCACAGTAAGAAGCCTGGGTCACACAAATCCATCTATCAGCAAGATACCCTTAGTTAGATATTACATGGTGGCTGGGGCTGGAGATGGGTGGGTGCTCATGCTCGCCCAGCTAGCACTTTACTAGCCAAGCTATCTCCTTGGCTTCCATTTCTGTTTCAGTTTTTGTTATATAACTTGATTGCACATATCTTTATAGATGACAAGATCAGGTTACAAGGTCAAAATGTTGGGCACACCTACATGCTAGATCATATCAAGATGCCTTATGATTCCTAATATAATGTAAACACCATATGAATAGATGTAACCTCTACTCTGTAGGAACTAGTGATTTTAAAAAAAAGAAACAAAGAAAATTATCCAAGGCCAAGCTTGGTGGTGGCATGCCTTTAATCCCAGGAATCAGGAAGCAGAGGCAGGCAAATCTCTGTGAGGCCAGCCTGATCTACAGAATGAGTTCCAGGACAGCCAGGGCTACACAGAGAAACATTGTTTCAAAGAAGGAGGAGGAAGAGGAGGTGAAGGAAGAGGAGGAGGGAGAAGAGACAGAAGGAAGGAAGGAAGGAAGGAAGGAAGGAAGGAAGGAAGGAAGAAAGGAAGATAGAAAGAAAGAAAGAAAGAAAGAAAGAAAGAAAGAAAGAAAGAAAGA
>NW_021626558.1:0-6093 GCF_004785775.1 Grammomys surdaster
TTCACTGGTCTTCACTTCCCTGAGAGAGGCACAGCTGGGAATTTCTCCTGGTGTTCCTGTTGGTCCCTCCTTCTGACTGGAGCCGAGGCTGAGGCCTGCCTGTCTCTGCTAGTTTGGACCATCACTGTTGCTAACACAACTCTACTGAACTGGACTGCTGGTGTATCCATGAAGTGTTTGCAAATGGATCAAGCTACCTGCTAACCTGTGAACTGAACTGTTGATTTCCAGACAACACAGATGAAAGTTGTTCCAAAGAACCTTTCTAAACAGGTCCACTTCCCCCATATCCTTTCTTTTCCACTACCTCTGGTGGATGGTGGGCTACAAGGGAGGGTAAGGCATTTAAGAACCATCATTAAAAATAAGACTTGAAAAAATTAAAGTTATAGGGAACTTTCTTAATGTGGTGGGGGTGGGAGTAGTACTGAGACTGCATCTCATGTAACCCAGGATTGCCCTCAAACCCTCTATGTAACAGAGGATGACCTCGAACTCCTGATCACATTTCCTCCAGCTCCCAAGTTCTAGAATCAAAGGTGTGCACATGGAACCCAGGCTTCAAGAGCTAGGGTCAAGCATTGCTGAAAAATGAGCTATATCCCTAGTGCTGTTGCCTATTTTTGTCTGAGACTGGGGCCCACTCCATAGTCCAGGCTAGCCCTGAAAACAGCACCAACCCTACTTTTATTTATATTTTATTTATATTTTTTCTTTAATTTATTCACTTTACATCTTTATCACAGCCCCTACCTCCCAGTCCCCTCCCTTACATAGCTCCTCCTCCCATCCCCTTTCTTCTCTGAGAAGTGGGAGTAGCCCTGCCCTGGGTACCAACCCACGCTGGCATATCAAGTCACTGTAGGACTAGGCACATCCTCTTGATCTCTCTGTGCCCAGGGATACGAAGCTGCCTACAGATGAAAAGCCACAGAGTCACTTTCACTATCTCCCTGCAACCACCCAGATCCCACTGAAGTGGACTGGAGGATCATGCTTACCACATGTCCTTGCTTGTGAACCAAGGAGTGTTCAGAAGACACAGCTTGACCCTACGTCTTATGTAACTCAGTCCCTAAGTGAGAATTATGCACATGGAGTCTGGCATGGAGAATGACTTGTAAACCCATTTCACAGCATCTGCTCTCTGCTGGCCCATATCTGCAGTGACTTTATTGCAAGAATGACTCTTTTAAATCAGCCTTTTTCTATTTTTTAGATTGCCTTCCTGCCCTGTGTTATTTATTAACCATCTGTCTTTCAAAATAATCCCAGTGGGAGCAATTATATGGTCCCTAGTTGCAGTCTATTTGATTTTACACCATGTGGTTTCCTTTAAGGAAAAACAGGGTTATGAGTTTCCTTTTTTAAAGATTTATTTATTTTATTTATATCAATACACTGCCGGTGTCCTCAGACACACTAAAATAGAGCATCAGACCCCATTACATATGGTTGTGAGCCACCATGTGTGTACCAGAATTGAACACAGGACCTCTTGAAGAACAGACAGTGCTCTTAACTTCGGAGCCATTACTCCAGTCCCTGGGTTTTGAATTTTGAAGAATTTAAAGCACAAACAGGTCTCGTGTTAGGAGCATGGACTCTTCAAAGACACAGAGAAACGGATTCTTCTACTCATTCTAAAGAAATGCCTTTATTAACTGTTCATCCTAAACCGGGTGATGCTGAACCTGTTTCCAGCCATTCAATCATATTCTCTTTTCACAATTTTTACTTTATATTCCAGTTGTCTATTGTGTGCTGAGGTGTGTGGGTGGAAGTCAGAGAACAAACTGTGGGACTAGACTCTCTCCTTTTACCATGTGTGTCTGAGGGATAGAACTCGGGTCATAAGGCTTGACAGCAATCACCCATACCTCCCTTTTCTAACTTTTAAGAAATAAGGACTCACAGCTCCATTTTACAGATGAAGAGGATGAGGCCAGAATCTGGAATGTCCTTACAACAACTCTGTGCTAAGTCTTGCTTTGCTGAGTTGTGGCCATTAGAACCATTTAGAGATGACTATGGAGAGAGACTCTGGTAATCTAACACTGAGGAGAAGACCAGCTGGCCTTGGGTAGTGCTGACAAGCCTGCAGTATATATTTTGATCTCAAGGCTTAGCTCCAAGAGAAATTCCCTTGGAGATTAAAGGCTTATTGTCTGGGGTTTTTATTTACTCTTCAAGGAGTGTTCCAGTAAGGCCTGCTGGTAGGAATGTCAACAGAGAGCCCTCCTCCACCCACCCTTGCACTTTGTCTCTCTTGCCTTTGTTGGATGAGCTTATAGCAAGTATATCCAGTCTTCTTTCCTGGCTGGGGCTAGACTGTATCAGCCCATCTTTCATGGATGAAAACCAGCACCTGTAAGCATCATATGGTGGCTTGTGTCTGTAATCTTAGCAAGTGGGTGGTACAAGCAGGAGTTCAAAGCCATCTCTAGCTATATAACAAGTTTGAGGCTAGCATGGGCTACATGAGACCCCCATCTCAAAAACAAAATTGGGATCCAATGTCTGATGGACCCGTTGAAGTCTACAGCCTGCAGTCTGCTAGTGTGATGATCTTGAGAAAAGCCCTTGGCCTTTCTGTCTACCCCTCTGCCCCTCTCCTTTCTCAGACAACTCCAGCCTAGTTCCTGAACATGCCATGGCTCTGGTCCTCATCTCAGGGGCTTTGCACTGGCCATTCAACCTTGGCAGAATTGTTTCCCTAAAAGGTCTAAGTCTTTCCCATCCTCACTTCATTTAGGTTTTATCCCATTAAGTGCCTTGTCAGAATAGGTATGACATGGAGTCATCATGTGATTGAGGCCTTACCAGAATTCCGGCAAACACCAGCACTATGCTCTGAGGCCTGCAGAACTATGAGCTGATGAAATATGTTCTCATGTTCACTCCAGCAGTACATATACCAAAAAAACCCTCTTGACTTTAAAATGTCCCCAGTTTCAGTTATTCTCTTACAGAAGTAGTAGGTGGACTCTAACAAAATAAAAAAGTCATGCATTACTATCCCACTAAATCCAGCTGGCTTGAGTCAACGTGCTCCCTTTCAGATAGATTTTTCCCTTTCCCTGTCGTCAAGCAGAACCTTCTAATCAACACCAGTATACAACACCTCCTCATCTCTCCACAAAAACAGCTACACTTCATTCCTCAGCTTCTGCCATGAGGAATGGTCAGATGACGAGGTTCTAGTTCTCTGCCAGATCTGACCTTATCCTGAACCTCCCACATACAGTTCTCACTCTCTCTTCTTGTAGTGGACAGCTAAATGGCAAGGACTTACAAACCTAGAGAAGGAAGGAGCCACAAGTAAGGAGCCTGGGTCACACAAATCCATCTATCAGCAAGATACCCCTAGTTAGATATTACATGGTTGCTGGTGCTGGAGATGGGTGGGTGCTCATGCTCACCCAGCAAGCACTTTGCCAGCCAAGCTATCTCCTTGGTTTCCATTTCTGTTCCTGTTTTTGTTATATAACTTGATTGCATATATCTTTATAGATGACAACATCAGGTTATAAGGTCAAAAGTTTGGGCACACCTACATGCTAGATCATATCAAGATGCCTTATGATTCCTAATATAATGTGAACACGATATGAATAGATGTAACCTCTACTCTGTAGGAACTAGTGATTTTAAAAAAAGAAAGAAAATTATCCAAGGCCAATCTTGGTGGTGGCATGCCTTTAATCCCAGGAATCAGGAAGCAGAGGCAGGCAAATCTCTGTGAGGCCAGCCTGATCTACAGAATGAGTTCCAGGACAGCCAGGGCTATACAGAGAAACATTGTTTCAAAGAAGGAGGAGGAAGAGGAGGTGAAGGAAGAGGAGGAGGGAGAAGAGAAAGAAGGAAGGAAGGAAGGAAGGAAGGAAGGAAGGAAGGAAGGAAGGAAGTCCAGATTCAAATCAGCGTTTTTAAAGTGATTTTATTGCTCACATACTCAAGAGAATTTATGCCACTAGAGCAGAGGCTGTGGACACTCATATTTCCAAATGCTCTCTAGGTCTTACTGATGAGCAAGCTGGTAAATTATGCTCCCTGTCAGAATCTGGCATACTTATCCTTTCTGTTTCTCTCAAGACGCATCGGACAGTGATTGCTTCCCTAACCAAATGATGGAGATTCTTGGAGAGGTCAGTCACAAGCATTTGGACATAAAGATTCTCAGGGTTTTGTTACCAGTCACAAAATGGACCAGTGCCGCACCATGGGAGTTTCTCTGGATCACACTAATTTGTGAGGGATTTAGGCCTTTTGTGGCCAATTTGTAAATCTGTTCCTTTTTGTCATTAGATGTCAACTGTCAACTTCAGCCAGGTTGGGCTGTTAAGATGGTAGGCAGCACCAAGTAGAACAGGCCCCCAGGTGTAGTGGTTTAAATATGAATGTCCCCCATAGGCTCATACATTTGAATGCTTGGTCACCAGGGAATAGCACTACTTGAGAGGGATTAGGAGCTGTGTCCTTGTTGGAGTGGGTCACGCCTTGTTAGAGGAAGTGTTTCTCTGTGGGGTGGGCTTTGGGTTTCAAAAGCTTAAGTCAGGCCCAGTCACCCTCCTTCCTGCTGCCTTCAGATCTAGATGAAGAACCCTCAGTACCTTCTCCAGCTCCATTGTCTGCCTGTATGCCACCATGCTCCCCACCATTGAAGACAATGATCTAAACCTCTGAAACTGTAAGCAAGTCCCAATGAAATGCTTTCTTTTATAAGAGTTGTTGTGGTCTTGGTCTCTCTTCACAGTCATAGTAACCCTAACTGTTAGCATTCTGTCTAAACTTCACCCCACAGCTATCTGGCAACATCCAGGTAGGTCTGACCCACTATAAAAGGGGCTGCTTGCCCCTTCCTCACTCTCTTGCTTCTCTCTTGCTCTTTCTCTGCTTCCCTTGTCGCCTCTCTCCCCATTCCCTTACCCTCTTTCTCTCCAAGTGCTCATGGCAGGCCTCTCTCTACCTCTCTCTCTCTCTCTCTCTCTCTCTCTCTCTCTCTCTCTCCCTTTCTCTCTTTCTTCCTTTCTCTGCCTCTACTACCCTCTTAACCCCCCCCCCATGCCCTGAATAAACTCTATACTATACTATACTATACTATACTATACTATACTATACTATACTATACTATACACCATACTAATACTATACTAGTCCCTCACTGGGAAGGGATGCCTTAGCATGGGCCTGCTGAGACATCCCCTTCTCCCAATACCTGACTATACCTTCATAGAACATATCTCCCCCTCTCTTTATCTTTTATAAACACAACACTAAGACAGAATTTGGTACCAGAATAGTGGAGTATTGCTGTGAGAAACCTTACCATTTGTTTTAGGGAGGACTATGGAAGGACTTTGAAACTTTGGAGTAGAAAGGGCTTCATTGAAGTTTCAGAGCTCAGTGGACTGTTCTGTAGGAGCTTAGAAGTTAAGAATGTTGAGAGCATTGTGGAAGATGGATGCCTGGCTTGTGACATTACATGGAGAAGTTTAAGGACTCCGTCTGACCATTTGCTATTTTGAGTTAGGATTCTGTCATTCTGGTCAGCTGTGGATGAAGATTCAGTCAGGATTAACAAGAGACCAGCACTATTAAAGTGAAACCTTTATGTTACTAGGACAGTTAATGCTAGTTAACTGGAGCTAAGAGTTAAAACTAAAGGGGGGGAATTATACCCCTCCAAGGTCACCAAATGCAAAACTTGCTTTTGTCTCATTTTAAATTTTCTGCAAACTGATGCTAAAGGTCAGTCTGCAGCGGCCTTAACGAATACTTGGTGTGGTCCCAACCCTGTTTTAATTTGGGGTCATGGCTCAGTCTGCATTTTCTCAGAAAAAGAAAATGGAGCCCGATGTCTGCCTGAAAGATTGGTCCATCAAGTTGACACAGATCTTGAGCCTAATAATTATGATTCTGATGATGAAGATGGCTCAAAATCAGCCAGCTGATTTAACCTGGCATGTAGTCTTTTGTAAATGTTTAAAGCCACCCACTGTACACCTGGTGGTCAGACTTGTGTCTGATCCCTGTCAACCAACATTTGGATTAGACACTGGAACATTACCACTTCCAACCTTATTTTCTACA
>NW_021626559.1:0-1552 GCF_004785775.1 Grammomys surdaster
CATTTCATTTAGGAAGTGTGTTTGGTTTACAGGAGAAACACTTTTAACACCCGGCCATGTATCTTTCATTTTTATATATGGAATGTCCAAGTAAGTTGCTAGATTCCAGCAGAAAAGCACTGAGCAGACCTCATGTAAAAATGCACGCATTGCAGTGTATTCTTACTTCCAGAGCTATAGGCAAGTACAACATAGCTGAAAAAAACCCAAATCATGTTACCTGTGACATTTCAGTTAGGAAGTGTGTTTGGTTTAAAGCAGAATCACATTTAACACCCAGCCATGTATCTTACATTGTTTCATATGGAATGTCCCAGTAAGTTGCTAGATTCAGCAGAAAAGCACTATACAACTTACTGAACAAACTTCATGTAAAGATACACCCATTGCAGTATATTCTTACTTCCAGAGCTAAAGGCAAGTACAACAGAGGTGAAAACACCTAAATCATGTTACATGCGACATTTC
This sequence comes from Grammomys surdaster, assembly GCF_004785775.1. Classification (NCBI taxonomy): domain Eukaryota; kingdom Metazoa; phylum Chordata; class Mammalia; order Rodentia; family Muridae; genus Grammomys; species Grammomys surdaster. The sequence continues at coordinate 469 of NW_021626559.1, forward strand.
AGTTAGGAAGTGTGTTTGGTTTACTGCAGTATCACTTTTCACACCGGGCCGTGTATCTTATATTGTTTCATATGGAATGTCCCAGTAAGTTGCTAGATTCCAGCAGAAAAGCACTATAGAACGTATTGTACAAACCTCATGTAAAGATACATGCATTGCAGTGTATTCTTGCTTCCAGAGCTATAGGCAAGAACAACACTGCTGAAAACACCTAAATCTTTTTACCTGTGACATTTCAGTTAGGAAGTGTGTTTGGTTTACAGGAGAAAAACTTCTATCACCTGGCCATGTATCTTATATTGTTTCATATGGAATGTCCAAGTAAGTTGCTAGATTCCAGCAGAAAACCACTATAGAACTTATTGAACAAATCTCATGTAAAGATACTCGCATTGCAGTATATTCTTAATTCCAGAGCTAAAGACACGTACAACAGAGTTGAAAACACCTAAATCCCATTACATGTGACATTTAAGTTAGTAAGTGTGTTTGGTTTAAAGAGGAAACACTTTTAACACCCGGCCATGTATCTTTCATTGTTACAGATGGAATGTCCGAGTAAGTTGCTAGATTCTAGCAGAAAAGCACTATAGAACTTATTGAACAAACCTCACGTAAAGATACACCCATTGCAGTGTATTCTTACTTCCAGAGCTATAGGCAAGTACAACACTGCTGAAAAAAACCTAAATCGTTTTACCTGTGACATTTCAGTTAGGAAGTGTGTTTGGTTTAAAGCAGAAACACTTTTAACACCCAGCCATGTATCTTACATTGTTTCATATGGAATGTCCCAGTGAGTTGCTAGATTCAGCAGAAATGCACTTTAGAACTTACTGAACAAACCTCATGTATAGATACACCCATTGCAGTATATTCTTACTTCCAGAGCTAAAGGCAAGTACAACAGAACTGAAAACACCTAAATAATTTTACATGTGACATTTCAGTTAGGAAGTGTGTTTGTTTTAAAGCAGAAACACTTTTAACACCCAGCCATGTATCTTATATTGTTTCATATGAAATGTCCAAATAAGTTGCTAGATTCCAGCAGAAAAGCACTACAGAACTTACTGAACAAACC
>NW_021626560.1:0-1141 GCF_004785775.1 Grammomys surdaster
TGTTAAAGATGGAATGTACGAGTAAGTTGCTAGATTCTAGCAGAAAAGCACTATAGCACTTATTGAACAAACATCATATAAAGATACAGGCATTGCAGTATATTCTTACTTCCAGAGCTAAAGGCAAGTACAACAGAACTGAAAACTCCTAAATAATTTTACATGTGACATTTCAGTTAGGAAGAGTGTTTGTTTTAAAGCAGAAACACTTTTAACACCCAGCCATGTATCTTATATTGTTTCATATGAAATGTCCAAATAAGTTGCTAGATTCCAGCAGAAAAGCACTACAGAACTTACTGAACAAACCTCATGTAAATATACAGGCATTGCAGTGCATTCTTAGTTCCAGAGCTAAAGGCAAGTACAACACAGCTGGAAACACCTAAATCTTGTTACATGTGACATTTCAGTTAGGAAGTGTGTTTGGTTTAAAGCAGAAACACTTTTAACACCCGGCCATGTATCTTTCATTGCTACATATGGAATGTCCAAGTAAGTTCCTAGATTCCAGCAGAAAAACACTATAGAACTTATTGAACAAACCTCATGTAAAGATACACGCATTGCACTGTATTCTTACTTCCAGAGCTAAAGGCAAGTTCATCAGAGCTGAAAACACATAAATCATGATACCTGTGACATTCAAGTTAGGAAGTGTGTTTGGTTTACACGAGAAACCCTTTTAACCCCAGGCCATGTATCTTTCATTGATACCTATGGAATGTCCAAGTAAGTTGCTAGATTCCAGCAGAAAAGCACTATAGAATGTACTGAACAAACCTCATGTAAACATACACGCATTGCAGTGTATTCATACTTCCAGAGCTATAGGCAAGTACAACACAGCAGAAAAAAACCTAAATCATTTTACCTGTGACATTTCAATTAGGAAGTGTTTTGGGTTTAAAGCAGAAACACTTTTAACACCCAGCCATGTATCTTACATTGTTTCATATGGAATGTCCCAGTAAGTTCCTAGATTCCAGCAGAAAAGCACTACAGAACTTACTGAAAAAACCTCATGTTAATATACAGGCATTGCAGTGCATTCTTACTTCCAGAGCTATAGACAAGTACAACACAGCTGAAAGCACCTAAATCTTGTTACATGTGACATTTCATTTAGGAAGTGTGTTTG
>NW_021626561.1:0-6801 GCF_004785775.1 Grammomys surdaster
GAAGGAAGGAAGGAAGGAAGGAAGGAAGGAAGGAAGGAAGGAAGGGAGGAAGGAAGGATTGAAGGAAGGAAGGAAGGAAGGAAGAATTGAAGGAAGGAAGGAACTAAGGAAGTAAGGAAGGAACTAAGGAAGTAAGGAAGGAAGGAAGGAACTAAGGAAGGAAGGAAGGGACAGGGGGAGTGAGGGTAGAGGAGGAAGAAGGAAGAAGAAAGGGAGGAAAGAAGGGAGGATAGAAGGAAGGAAGGAAGGAAGGAAGGAAGGAAGGAAGGAAGGAAGGAAGGAAGGAGGAGCCTAGTCCAGTGAAGTGTTAAAGAAGATGGGGGTACTTTGGGGCTCACACATCCACACTGTTTTGAGAGCTTTTATTAACTCTCATGAAAGTTTGTCCACAATGATAAGAAATAACACACAGAGTGGTTTTCATACATGTCTGAAAGAGCAAATGTCCAATTTAGAAATGCTTATGTTCTTGTTGAATCAAATGATTATAGATCAATGGACTTTGTAACTTCAGAATTACCCCATCTGCTTTCAACATCACACACCTTTCCTTACATAGGACACTACAGCTCTGCATGCTTGTCCTGAGAACTCTTTAGCTCCTGGATCTTCTGGGGCAGAGTCTTGGTCCAGAACTGCAGCCTTCTGGCCTTCAGGGCTCGGCCCACAGCAGGCTGGGTGTTCAGCTGCAGATACTGCTCATCTTGGTCAAACACAGGCCAGTAGGGTAGACCCTCACTGTTGGGGTTTCTGTGGATATACCATCCAGCAAGGAAGAGTGAAGGTCTCTCCCTCAAACCTGATGCTCATATTTGGTGAAAGCAGTGGATAAGTAGACCAAGGGCCTCAGGGAACAGATGGTCTGGTGTACTGATATAGATACAAGTGTTACCACCAGTGTCTAATGCATGTGTAGTAAGGACAGATGGCTAGTTTTGTGTTTCCCTCTCAGAGGTCAAATATAAAGGACAATACAGCAATGGTGTGACTCACCCACCTAGTCTCTGGGATGAAAAGTAAATGACAGCTAGAAATTATCTGCCTAAGTGTACCCTGGATAAATACTATCATGTAATTAAGGACCCATACATGCTAATGGTGCACTCATTAGACCCAGGTGCAACGAGTTTGATAATGGGAAGTACTCTCACCCATTTCTTGCAAAGTTGGCCCAGTACTTCATCATCCTCCTTTTTAACACCTCTTCCTCCTTAGTGAGGTCAACTGCAGACAGAAGGAGAACCAAGTGCTAGCATCTTCATGCAGGTGCCAAGTCATGGTCTCCTACATAAACAACAGCCCGAGGGCAAACCCTAGGCCTGGTTTATACCCTCTTCCCTCCCACTCAGAATACAGGACTGATCAAAAGCACTACTTGATGTTTCTCAATTTCATTTCTACAGAGGTGTGCTCTCATTCCTTCTAGTGCAAGCCAAACTAGGAAGGGTTTATATTCTAACTCTAGAATATTTTAAGGGGAGTAATATGTGGATTTTTTTTAAATCTCAGATATGTGGAACACTTCTCCTGTCCTTTAAAAGACTCTCAATTTCCCAATTGGTCAGAGAGCTCAATAATCCCTCAGGAATTCATCTGATGCTCTATTTAGCTCTAGGAAAGCATAAAAGACTCACAATTCATGCCACACAGATAGGAGCCAAAGATAAACAGAATGTCATCACCATGGTCTGCCTTCACATAGGATGGCCTGACATGCTTGATGAAGCTGGGCAGATGCTGGAACTCATAGAAGTACACAGGAGCATGGGAACCTGGAAGGGAGGACACATGTTGACTTGATTTATCATATGGAACTTATCTGCCTAATCTTTGGTGAGAAGAAACCTTGCTCTATAGTTATCTGGAATCACAGTTTAGTGGTAAGATCCAGACTGGGTAACTAGACACAGGAAACTTTTGTTAAACAGAGACCCTGGCATTCCCAGCTGAGTAGATGATAAGACAGTGAGGCTAAGTAACATGATTCCTCTTCTAGCTTTAGATAGTATGCCAGCCTTTACACTAGACACAAATATTTAGTCAGGGAAAGCTGCCTGCCATAAGAGACCTAACCAAGACATAGGCTTGAATATTGCAGAGCTTACCTGGGTCCCACAGATCTGAGCACTCCCTTACTTACTCTAGCCCCAGATATACTCACGCTGGAAATGTGCCACTTGGAGAGCAGGAACCACAAACATGAAATCCTCCAGCATCTCTTTGAATTGTGTTTGGAGGATCTCTTGGTCCTCAGTGTCCCCCATGTACTCTTCCATTAACAGTTCAGTACATTCTGGTGGCAGCATCTACACCAGGAGGAATCAGGAAGAATGGGTCTACGGGTAAAGTTAGAAGCTTTGAATGATCCTGCATAGTAACACACACACACACAGACACACACACCCACACATACATACACACATGAAAACACAGAGGGGGTGAAGAGTAGGGGTAGGGGACAGGGGAAGGGCAAATGAAGAGACATCTAGGAAAATATACTGGAACCCTTTCTATCACCACAAGAGTCAAGGTATCTCTCACCATCTGTGCTGCAGCGCTCTTCAGACCAGCTGGCAGGTTCTCTCTGGTGATCTTCTCTATGATATGGTCAAGGGCAATCAACTAGGAGACAAAGGATAGTCGTAAGTATTGGAGGTATCTCTGAGTTCTGAGTACCTACCATTTGAATTTATGTTCTCAGGGGCTTAGAACTAGGTCTCACCTTGGGGACTCCCCAGCCACATTCATCTTCGGTGATACCAATGATACTGGGGACAGGATGAAAATCTTTAGAGGCCAACAGCTCCAGAGGATGCTTGGGTAAGAACTTCCCATCCACCACACCAGGTATCATATTGAAGACCTACACAGCATTGATGGTCAGCGCTGAAGATCAATCATATAAATATTCTAATGCCCATGACTATCCACCGCAATTCCCTATATCCTATCTCATCCCAGGGTTCTACACACACTCTAGGAGAAACTTGACATTATAATTAGCTTGTCTTTTTCTTTTTGCACATTGTACTGAAAGGATACCAAATCATGAAGTTGAGTTAGCACATTTGAGTAGTAAGTAATGGCAATTCCACATTCTGTTCATCAAGTCCTCCAAAAGACACAATTCTCCCTACCTGGTTAATAGCCAGAATCTCTTGTTTACTCTTTGCTCGCAGGCAGTGTATCAGGCCTTCTGAGTCTGGGGACTCACATCCAGATAGGTTGACTACTGTCTGTAAATAGAACAGATAATTGTTAACTCATCCCAACTAGTAGGGTTCAGAGTTTCTGTGATTCTCCTAGAAGTTATTACCCCTAAATACCACATCCTAGTGTTTGTTATGTATGAACAGAGGAAGTGGAAGTTTTCACATTTTCTGTTGCTCAGAGGTGACAGCTGAGAAAGAGTATTCTACCTGCATATTCTTTTGTTATTACTTTGGTGTCTGTGTGTGTGTGTGTATGTGTGTGTGTCTGTGTGTGTGTGTGTGTGTGTGTGTGTGTGAGTGTGTCTGTGTGTCTGTGTGTGTTACTCATGGGTAACAATAGGTTTGCTGTAGCACATTTTGCCCATGAAGGTCAGAGAACAGTCTCAGCTGTTACATGTCATGATATCCCTTGTTTTCATTTGACTACACCAGCTGATCTGGCCTATCACCTCCCAGGAGTCTTCTGCCTTCGTTTTCTGTACTGCCATAGGAACACTGGAGTTTCTGACACTTATTGTCACCATCAACTTTGTATGGGTTCAGTGGACTTAAACTTGGAACATCACACTTGCACAGCAAATATTTGTACCAGTTGGCCTTTTTCATCAATTCATGTGTTCTTATTAGATTTCTTTTTCTCAACTCAACACAAACCATGATCTTCTGGAAAGAGGGATTTCCTCTATCAGATTGGTCCATAGGAAAATCTGAGCATTTTCCTGAGAAATGACTGATGCAGAAGAGCCCACCTCACTGTGGGCAGTGGCACCCATGAGCAGCTGTTCTGGGTTGCATAAGAGGGCAATCTAAGGAAACCATGGGTAACAAATCAGTAAGCATGTTGCTCTTTTGCCTCTGATTAAGTTCTGGCCTCCAGGTACATGCCTGAGTGCCTACTTTCCTCAATATAGGTCATACCATGTGAGCTGAAAGAAACCTTTCACTCCCCAAGGAGCTTTTGGTATTCATCTTTATCACAATGATAAGAAACCAACTAGGAATCCATGCATAAGTGTTTTTGCCAATGACAGAAGCCACTGGATAGGAATTTGCAGTCATATAGCATTCTAAGCATACATAAAATTGACTTAACTGAACACCAGATCTCCAGAGGCAGTGACTAAGATAGAATTTTAGTGGCTGCTGTTCTTGAGGGAACTTACCTTGTAGACCTCCTCAGAAGTGTCAGAAATGAGTCCAGGAAGCAGGGCCACTCCACTCTGCATAATGGCTCCATGAAAGAGTCCTTGGGACATTGGAGACACAACATGGGATGACACACTTGTGCCACCTGCTGATCCACCAAATATAGTGACCCTGTCACGGTTGCCTCCAAAGTAAGCGATATTTTTCTGCACCCAGCGTAGGGCTGCCACTTGATCCAGGTATCCCCAGTTGCCTCTGGCATGCTGGTCTCCAGTGCTGAGAAGTAGCAGGAAGAAGAATTGCATGGCTGCCCATGTACTACTTATTGCCCATTATCCAGTCCAGTCACAGACTTACCTGAAGAACCCAAGGATACCCAAGCGATACTGGATGGAGACAACTACTATTTCCTCAGTAGCTGCCAGTGTGGATGCATCAGAAAAAGAAGCCCATCCTAGAACCAGTGCACCACCGTGGATCCACACCATCACCTGGAGACAGCAACTCAGATGCCAGGAGGCCCACACATATCCCAAGCTCATCTACACTGCCCACTAGGTTATCATCTGCTTTACTTTGTGCAGATCGACCCACAAACAGATCTACTCAGGATCTCAGGAAATGAGCCACGGATGACATGCTTTAGGCCTGTGAGCATGTTTCCATTCCTGCTTTCCTAATAGAAAAATCTCAACATAGATTAGACTCCAGATCTACATTAAAGTCATTGTTACTCTCAGATCCATCTAAGTAGAACAAAAAGTGGAGTGTCTTCCTAAGTGACTTTGCTGGTTGCTAATCAGAATGGGCTTCAGATCCCACTGGCAGAGATAACTTGGAGCTAGAAATTTGAGTGATGTCAATAGTTAGCCATTGTGCACCATCCTGAGTTGATGTCCCAAATTGATAGAATTCCTGGTTTAATCTAGTACCTAGACCATCCTACCTCTCAGAGCCCCAGGACTCTCTCTCTCTCTCTCTCTCTCTCTCTCTCTCTCTCTCTCTCTCTCTCACACACACACACACACACACACACACACACACACACACATATACACACATGTTTAAGCAGCTCAGCATAGGCTGACATGACCATCTTGAACACAATAATGTAATACTACTAATCAGGATCCATATCACAGTAGGGCTCAGAATTATTTTGTTCCCTCCCATCCTCCACAGAAATAAATGACCTGTTCCCAATGGCCATAGACTGACACTCACAGGCAGGTTAGAGCCCTCATGGGCATAGGCTGGTGTGTAGATGTTGAGATACAGGCAGTCTTCAGACATAGGAATGGGGCGCATGGTCAGCTTGATCTCCTTCGTACCCTCATAATTCATCATATCAGTCTGCAGACACCTAGTGAAAATGGAAGGCAGGAATTCCAAGGTATGTGGTGGTCAAATCTATATCTTAGTCTGAATTTTCTCTTAGAAACCCACAGTTGCTGCTTTCCATGATGGCTTGCTAACATGATTCTTCTCTAAAGTCCCTACCACAGTAAAGGCCACCAGTCCTGTGCAAATGGAAATAGAGACAAATTTTTTCATGGAGGCCTCACCATACATTGTAATATTATGGGAGACTACTTTATGGACACTTCTGACAGCTTCACTGAAAATTATATGCTTTCTGTTGCAATATTCAATCCTTCTGTATATAAAATTTAAATCTTGGCATGGTGGTTCGATTTGATTGTTGTCTTGACCTGGGAATCACCTGGGAAAGGTATCTTACTAAGAGATTGTCTTGATCCTGTTGGGAGATCAGCATGCCAGTGGAAAGTTATCTTGATAATGTTCTTTGCAATAGGAATAGCTGCCTATGGGAGGAGGCACAATTCCCTAGGAAGGGGCTGCTGGACTGTATAAGAATGATGAAGGTAAGTGAAGGTTAGTTGGACTTTTTGTGACCTTTAAACTCTGTTCTTCATTATGGATGTGATGCAATCAGCTTTCTTAAAATTCCACTTCAGTGATTTTCCACCTGTGGTTGATTATATGCTTGAACTGTCAGCCATAATAAAATCTGTCTTCATTTATTTCCTATCTAAGGATATGTTAACACAGCAACAGAAATAAAACATGGTGCCAAGCTCTGACCCAGCAGGCTGGAACCCTTTTTCTACAGTAATCCTTAGCACATTTGTCAGAAACAAGCATGGGAGATGCCCCTCAGCACAGGCAGAAAACTGCTATAGAGCTCAGGTGGAGAAAGCACTTTACTGTGGCCTAAAGCACAGGCCTGAAGTCCCCTAGGTCCCAGAACTTACATGGCAGGCTCTGAGGTTCCATCCCTCACACCACTCCATGGCTCAGGGTCCTCAGGAGGTGCAAAACGCAGTGGTCCTACAGGAGGCTTAGCAAAGGGAATTCCCAGGAAGGTATGGACACCAGCTTTAGTGTCTTTCACGTGGACAAAGCTGCCTCTCACCTGGCC
>NW_021626562.1:0-3433 GCF_004785775.1 Grammomys surdaster
ATGGAAGGAAGGAAGAAAAAGAAGGAAGGAACTAAGGAAGGAAGGAAGGAAGGAAGGAAGGGAGAGGGGGAGTGAGGGTAGAGGAGGAAGGAAGGAAGAAGAAAGGGAGGGAGGGAGGATGGAAGGATGGAAGGGAGGAAGGGAGGAAGGAAGGAAGGAAGGAAGGAAGGAAGGAAGGAAGGAAGGAAGGAAGGAAAGAGGAGCCTAGTCTGGTGAAGGGTTAAAGAAGATAGCAGTACTTTGGGGCTCACACATCCACACTGTTATGAGAGCTTTTATTGACTCTCATGAAAGTTTGTCCACAATGATAAGGAATAACACAGAGTGGTTTTCATACATGTCTGAAAGAGCAAATGTCCAATTTAGAAATGCTTATGTTCTTGTTGAATCAAATGATTATAGATCAATGGACTTTGTAACTTCAGAATTACCCCATCTGCTTTCAACATCACACACCTTTCCTTACATAGGACACTACAGCTCTGCATGCTTGTCCTGAGAACTCTTTAGCTCCTGGATCTTCTGGGGCAGAGTCTTGGTCCAGAACTGCAGCCTTCTGGCCTTCAGGGCTCGGCCCACAGCAGGCTGGGTGTTCAGCTGCAGATACTGCTCATCTTGGTCAAACACAGGCCAGTAGGGTAGACCCTCACTGTTGGGGTTTCTGTGGATATGGCAGCCAGCAAGGAAGAGTGAAGGTCTCTCCCTCAAAGCCTGAAGCTCATATTTGGTGAAAGCAGTGGATAAGCAGACCAAGGGCCTCAGGGAACAGATGGTCTGGTGTACTGATATAGATACAAGTGTCACCACCAGTGTCTACTGCATGTGTAGCAAGGCCTGCTGACTAGTTTTGTGTCTCCCTGTCAGAGGTACAATATAAAGGACAGTACCACAATAGTGTGACTCACCCACCCAGTCACTGGGATGAACTGTAAATGACAGCTAGAAGGTATCTGCCTGAGTGTGCCCTGAGCTGAAGACTATCATGTAATTAAGGACACATGCATACTAATGGTGCACACATTAGACCCTACTGTAACAAGGTTGAGAATGGGAAGTATTCTCACCCATTTCTGGCAAAGTTGGTCCAGTACTTCATCATCCTCCTTTTTAACAGCTCTTCCTCCTTAGTTACTGGAACTGCAGACAGAAGGAGAACCAAGTGTTATCCTCCTCATACAGGTGCCAACTCATGGTCTCCTACAGAAATCACATCCCAAGTCCAAACCCTAAACCTGGTTTATTCCCTCTTTCTTCCCACTCTGAATACAAGATTGATCAAAAGCACTACTTGATGATTCTCAGGTTCATTTCTACAGTGTTGTGTTCTCATTCCTTCTAGTACAAGCCAAACTAGGAAGGGCTTATATTCTAACTCTAGAATATTTTAGGGGGAGCAGTCTGGGAATTTATGTAAAGCTCTGATACGTGCAACACTTCTCCTGTTTCCTCCCAGACTCGCAATTTCCCAATTGGACAGAGAGCTCAATAATCCCTCAGGAATTCATTTGATGCTCCATTTAGCTCTAGGAAAACATGAAAGACTCACGATTCATGCCACCAAAATAGGAGCCAAAGACAAACAGAAGGTCATCACCATGGTCCGCCTTCACATGGGATGGCCTGGCATCCTTGATGAAGCTGGGCAGATGCTGGAACTCATAGAAGTACACAGGAGTGTGGGAACCTGGAAGGGAGGACACATGTTGACATGATTTCTCATATGGAACTTATCTGCCCAACCTTTATTGATAAGAAACCTTGCTCTATACTTATCTGGAATCACATTTGAGTGGTGAGATCCAGACTGGATTACTGGACATGGGAAACCTTTGTTAAACAGAGACCCTGACATTGCAGGCTGAGTAGGTGATAAGACACTGAGGGTAAGTAACATGTTTCCTCTTATAGCCCTGGATAGTATACCAGCCTTTACACTAGACTTAGATTTAGTCAGAGAAAGCTGCCTATCATAAGACCCATAACAAAAACATGTGCCTGGACTGGACATTGGAGAGTTCACCTGGGTCCCATAGATCTGACCATTCCCTGTCATTGCTCTTGTCCCAGATGTACTCACGCTGGAAATGTGCCACTTGGAGAGCAGGGATCACAAACATGAAGTCCCCCAGCATGTCTCTGAACTGTGCTTGAAGGATCTCTGGGTCCTCAGTGTTCCCCATGTACTCTTCCATTAACAGGTCACTACATTCTGAAGGTAGCATCTGTACCAGAAGCAATCAGGAAGAATGAGGACAGGAGGCAGCAGCCTGTAATTAATGAATGTGGCCAGCAATAAAACGGGGTGTAGGGGAAAAGAAGAAGATTTTCATTGATTCCCCAGAGAAACACACACACACACACACACACACACACACACACACACACACACTCACACTTTATTTTTGGGGATGTCATCTGGGAAAAATATACAGGAACCTTCTCTACCAGGACAGGAACCAAGGTCTCTCTCACCGTCTGTGATGCAATGCTCTTCAGAACAGCTGGCAGAGTCTCTCTGGTTATTTTCTCTATGATATGGTCAATGCCCATGTACTGGAGGCAGAGAATAGTCTTTAGTATTGGATGGTATGGAACTACATCACGGTATCTCTGAGTTCAGAGTACCCACCATTGTGTTCTCAGGGGATTAGAACTACATCTCACCTTGGGAACAGCTAAGCCACATTCATCTGTGGTGATACCAATGATGCTGGGTACAGGATGAAAATCCTTAGAGGCCATCAGCTCCAGAGGATGCTTGGGAAAGAATTTCCCATCCACAACACCAGGGATCATCTTGAAGACCTACACAGCATTGACGGTTAGTGCAGAAGATCAATCATATAAACTTTTTAATTCCCATGACTATCCACAACAATTTCCTATATCCTATCTCATGCCAGGGTTCTATGCACACTCTAGGAAGAACTTTACATGATAGTTAGATTGTTTTGTTCTTTTTGCACATTGTACTGAAAGGACACCAAACCATGGAGATCAATTAGCATATTTGAATTGTAAGTAATGGCAATTCCACATTCTGTTCATCAGGTCCTCCAAGACACACATTTCTCCCAACCTGGTTAATAGCCAGGATCTCTTGTTTACTCTTTGCTCGCAGGCAGTGTATCAGGGCTTCTGAGTCTGGAGCCCCACATCCAGATAGGTTGGCTACTGTCTGTAAATGGAACAGATAGATAATGGTTACCTTATCCCTACTAGCAGGGAGGAGAGTTTCTGTGATTCTCCTAGAAGTTATTATCCCTAAATACCACATCCTAGTGTTTGTTGTGTATGAATGGAGGAAGTGAAAGTTTTTACATTTTATGTTGTTCAGAGGTGATAGCTGGAAAGAATATTCTACCTGCATATTGTCTTGTTGTTACCTCTCTCTCTCTCTCTCTCTCTCTCTCTCTCTCTCTCTCTCTCTCTC
>NW_021626563.1:0-3779 GCF_004785775.1 Grammomys surdaster
CTCTCTCTCTCTCTCTCTCTCTCTCTCTCTCTCTCTCTCTCTCTCTCAGTGTGTGTGTGTGTGTGTATGTTACTCACAGGTGACAATAGTTATGGTGTACCACATTTTGCCCATAAAGGTCAGAGCACAGTCTCAGCTGTTACATGTCATGATATCCCTTGTTTGCATTTGTCTACACCAGCTTAGCTGGCCTATCACCTCCGAGGAGTCTTCTGTCTTTGTTTTCTACACTGCCATAGGAACACTGGCATTTCTGACACTAATTGCCACCATCAGCTTTGTAAGGACTCAGAGGATTTAAACTTGGAACCTCACAATTGCACAGGAAATATTTTTATCATCTGGCCCCTTCCATAAATTCATGTGTTCTTGTTAGATTTCTTTTTCTCAACTCAACTCAATCCATGATCATCTGGACAGAGGAAGTTCAGCTGAAAAAATTTCCTCTATCAGATTGGTCCATAGGCAAATTTGGGCGTTTTTTCTGAGAAATGACTGATGCAGAAGAGCCCACCTCACTGTATGCAGTGCTACCCATGAGCAAGTGTTCTGGGTTGTATAAGAGGGCAAATTTAGGAAACCACAGGTAACAAGCCAGTAATCTTATTGCTCCTTTGCCTCTGATTAATTTCTGGCCTCCAGGTTCATGCCTGAGTGCATAATTTCCTCAAGATAGGACATAAGATGTGAGCTGAAATAAACCTTCTCTTCCCCAAGGAACTTTTGGTAATCACATTTATCACAACAATAAGAAAGCAACTGGCAAACCAAGCATAAGTGTTTTTCTCAATGACAGAAGCAATGGATAGAGTTTTGCTATCATATAACATGCTCAACAAACATAAAATTCACTTAAATGGATACCAGATCTCAATAGGCAGTGACTGAGGTAGCATTCTAGGGGCTGGTGTTCTTGAGGGCACTTACCTTGTAGATCCCCTCAGAAGTGTCAGAAATGAGGTCAGGCAGCAGGACCACTCCACTCTGCATAATGGCTCCATGAAAGAGTCCTTGGGACATTGGAGACACAACATGGGATGACACACTTGTGCCTCCTGCTGAGACGCCAAATATAGTGACCCTGTCACGGTTGCCTCCAAAGTAAGCGATATTTTTCTGCACCCAGTGTAGGGCAGCCACTTGGTCCAGGTATCCCCAGTTGCCTCTGGCATGCTGGTCTCCAGTGCTGAGAAGTAGCAGGAAGAAGAATTGCATGGCTGCCCATGTACTACTTAGTCCCCATTACCCAGCCCAGTGCCAGGCTTACCTGAAGAAGCCAAGGATACCCAAGCGATACTGGATGGAGACAACTACTATTTCCTCAGTAGCTGCCAGTGTGGATCCATCATTCACAGAAGCCCATCCTACAGTCAGTCCACCACCGTGGATCCACACCATCACCTGGAGACAGCAACTCAGATGCCAGGAGGCCCACACACAACCCAAGCTCATCAAGACTCCCCACCAGGTTATCAACTACTTTGTTCTGTGTAAGTCGACCTACAAACAGATCTTCTCAGGATCTCAGGAAGTTAGCCACAGAAGAGGTGCTTTAGGCCTGTGAGCATGTTTCCATTCCTTCTTCCCCAACAGAAAATCTCAGCATCGATTAGACTCCAGATCTAAATTAAAGTCATTGTTATTCTCAGACCCATCTAAGTAGAAAAACAATGGAGTGTCTTCCTAGGTGACTTTCCTGATTGCTAATCAGAAAGGACTTGAAATCCCACTGGCAGGGATATCTTGTTGCTTGAAATTTGGATAATGTCAATAGTCGGTCATTGTGCATCATCCTGAGTTGGTGTGCCAAACTGATAGAATTCCTGATTTAATCTAATACCTAGACCATCTTACCTCCCAGAGCCCCAGAACTCTGAATCACACACACACACACACACACACACACACACACACACACACGTTTAAGCAGCTTACCATGTGCTGACATGCCCTTCTTGATCTCAATAAGGTAAGACTACTAATCAGGATCTAAACTACAGTGAAGCTCAGAATTATTTTGTTCCTTCCTATCTGCCACAGAAATAAATGACATGTTCCCAATGGCCATAGCCTGACACTCACAGGCAGGTTAGAGCCCTCATGGGCATGGGCTGGTGTGTAGATGTTGAGATACAGACAGTCCTCAGACATAGGGATGGGACTCAAGGTCAGCTTCATCTCTTTCATTTCCTCTGAATTCATCATATCAGTCTGCAGACACCTAGTAAAAATGGAATGCAGGAATTCCAATGTATGTGGTGGTCAAATCTATTTCTTAGTCTGAATTTTCTCTTAGGCACTCATAGCTGCTGCTTTCCATGATAGCTTGCTAACATCATTCTTCTCTAAGGTCCCTACCCCAGTACAGGCCACCAGTCCTGTGCAAATGGAAATAGAGACAAATTTTTTCATGGAGGCCTCGCCATACATAGCTATATTCTGGGGACTACTTTGTGGAGACTTATAACAGCTTCACTGAAAATTATACACTTTCTGTTTCAACATTCAATCCTTATATATATAAAATCTAAATCTGGGTGTGGTGGTTAGATTTGATTGTTGACTTGACATACTCTAGTCACCTGGGAAAAGAATCTTACTAAGAGATTGTCTTGATCCTGTTGGGAGATCAGCATGCCAGTGGAAAGTTATGTTGATAATGTTCTTTGCAATAGGAATACCTGACCATGGTAGGAGGCACCATTCCCTAGGAAGGGTCTGTTCAGTTGTATAAGAATGGGGAAGGTAAGTGAAGGTTAGTAGGCATGCCTGTGAACTTTAAACTCTATTCCTCATTATGGAGGTGATACAATCAGGTTTCTTAAAAGTTCTGCCTCTGTGAGTTCCCACCTAAGTTTGATTATATGTTTGAACTGTCAGCTATAATAAAATATATCTTCAATAATTCACTCTAAGGATATGTTATCACAGCAACAGAAACAAAACAGAGATACTTGGGTCAAGGGATACTGTCCCCACATAGCAACTATAGGAATAAATGGACAATACCATTTTATAGGATAGTAAGGCGTTCTTCAGTTAGCTTCAAAGTGCCAATAAGGTACCTCCTTGTTCCACATAGTCTCCAGTTGGAAGCATGTGTATTTTTCCTTAGTGAATGATACAGGTACAGTGAATGATCACAGGGACAGTGAAGAATGGGCACAGTCTCTGCTCCTTACTGCAGTATCTTCAACTAACTCCCTACAGGTAACAAGCTCTGATCCAGCAGGCTTGCAGCATTTCTCTACTATAATCCTTAGTACATTTGTCAGAACCATGCAAAGGAGATGCCCCTCAGCACAGGCAGAAAGTTACTATAAAGCTAAGGTGGAGGAAGTACTTCACTTTGGCCTAGATCACAGGCTTAAAGTCCCCTAGATCTCAGAACTTACATGGCCGGCTCTGAGGTTGCATCCCTTATACCACTCCATGGCTCAGGGTCCTCAGGAGGTGCAAAGCGCAGTGGTCCTACAGGAGGCTTGGCAAAGGGAATTCCCAGGAAGGTGTGGACACCAGCTTTAGTGTCCCTCATGTGGACAAAGCTGCCTCTCACCTGGCCTGTGTGTGTGTTCCTGATGGGACTGGCTGAGTCCTGGCCTGTAAGTAGAGAGATGTCATTAGCTGTCACCACAATTGGGAATTTCTCCCTTGTCATCACCATGATACATGGAGGAGGTAAGCTGGGTGGTCTCAGTTCTGGAGCAGGTTGTGGAAATGAAGCTACTGGATCACCTAGGGACAGACACCTTGTCCACTTACCTTCTTGCAAACTGACA
>NW_021626564.1:0-1517 GCF_004785775.1 Grammomys surdaster
GAAGTTTGGGGGTCACTTAAGTATACTATCATATCATCTGCAAATAGCGATATTTTGACTTCTTCCTTTCCTATTTGTATCCCTTTGACTTCTTTTTGTTGTCTAATTGCTCTGGCTAAGACTTCCAGTACTATATTGAATAGGTAGGGGGAGAGTGGGCAGCCTTGTCTAGTCCCTGATCTTAGTGGGATTGCTTCAAGTTTCTCTCCATTTAGCTTGATGTTGGCTACTGGTTTGCTGTAAATTGCTTTTACTATGTTTAGGTAGGGGCCTTGAATTCCTGATCTTTCCAAGACTTTTATCATGAAGGGATGTTGAATTTTGTCAAATGCTTTCTCAGCATCTAGTGAGATGATCATGTGGTTTTTTTCTTTAAGTTTGTTTATATAGTGGATTACATTGATGGATTTCCGAATATTGAACCATCCCTGCATTCCTGGGATAAAACCTACTTGATCATGATGGATGATTGTTTTGATGTGGTCTTGGATTCGTTTTGCTAGAATTTTATTGAGTATTTTTGCATCGATGTTCATAAGGGAGATTGGTCTGAAGTTCTCTTTCTTTGTTGGGTCCTTGTGGGGTTTGGGAATGAGTGTAATTGTAGCTTCATAGAACGAATTGGGTAGTGTTCCTTCTGTTTCTATTTTGTGGAATAGTTTGAAGAGAATTGGTATTAGGTCTTCCTTGAAGGTCTGATAGAATTCAGCACTAAAACCATCTGGTCCTGGGCTTTTTTTAGTGGGGAGGCTTTTGATGACTGCTGCTATTTCCTGAGGGGTTATGGGACTATTTAGATGGTTTATGTGCTCCTGGTTTAACTTCGGTACCTGGTATCTGTCTAGGAAATTGTCCATTTCATCCAGGTTTTCCAGTTTTGTTGAGTATAGGCCTTTGTAGTAGGATCTGATGATTTTTTGAATTTCTTCAGTTTCTGTTGTTATGTCTCCCTTTTCAGTTCTGATTTTATTAATTTGGATACTGTCTCTGTGCCCTCTGGTTAATCTGGCTAACGGTTTATCTATCTTGTTGATTTTCTCAAAGAACCAACTCCTGGTTTTATTGATATTTTGTATTGTTCTTTCTGTTTCTATTTGGTTGATTTCAGCCCTGAGTTTGATTATTTCCTGCCTTCTACTCCTCCTGGGTGTATTTGCTTCTTTTTGTTCTAGAGCTTTTAGTTGTGCAGTCAACTTGTTAGTGTGTGCTCTTTCCAGTTTCTTTTTGTAGGCACTTAGAGCTATGAGCTTTCCTCTTAGCACTGCCTTCATGGAGTCCCACAATTTTTGGTATGATGTGTCCTCATTTTCATTGAATTCTAAAAAGTCTTTTATTTCTTTCTTTATTTCTTCCTTGACCAAGTCATCATTGAGTAGAGAGTTGTTCAGTTTCCATGTGTACGTGGGTTTTCCATTGTTTTTGTCATTATTAAAGACCAGTCTTAGTCCGTGGTGATCTGATAAGATGCAGGGGATTATTTCAATCTTTTTGTATCTGTAGAGGCTTGTTTTGTGACC
>NW_021626565.1:0-4033 GCF_004785775.1 Grammomys surdaster
TCTAGGATGACTCAGGAGTCAGTATCTCCACAGGACAGGAGCAGACCTACTCTGTGTCTGCCCCAGCCCACAGGACCAGGGAGGGGAGGAGGGGAAGTGGGAGATCATGTCACTCTTACGATGGCTCTGCTTCAGAAACTGTTAGTGACTTATTAATGTGACCTCTGTATGACTCTAGCCATGACCTGTATTCTTCAACAGCAAGAAAACCGGCAGAAAAGGAGCTGAATACTGAAACTATAGCTTTTGTAAGCTAATTTTATACAAGTCTTTCCATCAATATGCTAAGGGTATTTATATAGCATTATCAGTGTAGAAAAGTTCACAAAAGTGTGTGGGTGAAATAGCAGGGTCAGAATAACCATGGATGCTAACTATGACATAGTTTTAAGTATGCTTTTAATTAGATATGACCAAGAATGCTTGCATTGTATTATTTCTATTTTGCAACATGTTAGGATAGTAACATTTATAAATAATTATTTTTGTTAGTTTCAAAGAAAAATAACACTATCATAAATACTTTAAAACACTAGTTTTTAACTGTTAAATATGTCTACTATTTTGACCAATTTAGAAGTCTGTTTTATGTGGAAAATAGAAAAATGAAATTTCTTTATATCCTATTGATCAGCTCTTAATCCTTTTAACAAAATATACAAAACAATTAATTTATGAAAATGACAAGTTATATGGCTCATGAATATCAAGGTTCTTGTCCAGTAGCAGATAAATCTGTCTGGGCATGTACTATGATGTGTGACTAAATGAACTGCTTTCTCTTGGGACAAGAGACAAGATAGAGAGGAGAAGGGACCAGGGACTCTATTTGGTGGTCATGTCTATATGACTAAGAGGACTCTCATTAATCTCTGATAGTACCATCAGCAAGATTACCAAATTTTTAAAAAAGAAAACCTTAGGTAAAGATTCAACATAAAAATCAAAGAAGTTATGTATTGGTATTTACCAGAATTATTTTTCGAAGAAGAGAAATCCATATTCCTACGTATTCTTTTTAGCAAATAGTCGATTAAATTTGGTCAAATTATAACATTTACAGACAAAGGTAAATCCACCAATATTCTATATTCTTGCTTCATTTCTAATTTATTCTCTGTTATAAAATAATCATTCATTGATTTGATTGGCATGGAGATACAGTAAAGTTGTAAAGATACAAATAAGAAACAATAGTTTGTGGGGTTTGTCCAAATATTACCCAATACAATTGGTTACTTTTACAGTGTATATGTAGTTAATAACTGAGAGAAGTTAGGCCTTTCCCATATAACATGAGCACTCAAGTCAGTACAATATAAAACTAATATATTTCAACTGCATTTCATTGACATTTAAAACATCTACAGTTACAGAGAAAATTTCCTCTAAAATTGTATTTGTTATATATTCTATGTTCTCTAAAATGTACTTAATTCACTTTATGCTTTTCCAATATTTTAAAAATTGAGCTGATAATTCATTGCCTCAATTGACATTTTAAAAAGCCAATTACATTGCTATTTTTAATGTCTATCTTGTCGTATTTGGAACAATGGCTAATTCCCTCTTCTGATAGCCATTATTTGTGTCAATGAGTTTTCTACATGTAGCCCAAGATATGTTGTGTGTCAATAGTGTTCTGCAAGTTCTTCAGTATAATTTTCAATGTTTATAATTATACAAGATGCAGTGTCTCATAAGGTACTATTCTTTAAATTGCTGGTTTTAACAAGGTACTTAAACCTACTGGTGAAGTTTATTACAATTATCAGGAAAAGGAAATTAGTGCAAAAGTGAAAAGCTAATCCCGTGGAATTCCCAGATTTATCTTGTTAAATTAGAAATCCTAAATACAATCAACTGAAAATTCTGATACTCTGAAGGATACATTTGTATTAGAGACATTTCCTGTTCAGTATTCATAATGGAGATAAGAGAGACTTCTTAAGA
The DNA here is from genome assembly GCF_004785775.1 of Grammomys surdaster. NCBI lineage: Eukaryota > Metazoa > Chordata > Mammalia > Rodentia > Muridae > Grammomys > Grammomys surdaster. The sequence continues at coordinate 1,954 of NW_021626565.1, forward strand.
TCCTTTATTCCATGAGCATTTAGAGCTGTCACTTCAAGGTGATATCATAAGCATCAGTGACTCTGATGTTTCTCCTTCAGAGGTGGAGACAGTCACTGACACTGACTAGAGCAGGGGCGGGCACCTTTCTGTGCTACTAGAGTGAATGTGATGAAGCACCTTCATCACCTATGGAACATCGAGTGAATAGTAATGTTCTATTCTTTAAGAAACTGGCATCTTTACATTTCATATGTTATCCCCTTACCCCTTCCCCCACCCACCCGGGAACCCCCCATCCCCTTACCCCTCCTCCTTATTCTCCATGGATGTAACCCCCACCTACCCCCCAACTCCCACTTCCCCACCCTCAAAATTCCCACACCCTGGGGCGTCCAGCCTTCATGAGGTCAAGGATCTCATCTTCCACCTGTGCCCAGCAGGGCCCTCCACTCTTACATATTCAGCTGAAGCCCTGGATCCCTCCATAAGTGCTCCCATGCTGGTGGTTAGGACCCTGGGAGCTGTGGTTGGTTGGTATTGTTGCTCTCCTCCTGGTGCCACAAACCCTTTCAGCTCCTTCAGTCCTCACTCTAACTCCTCCATTGAGAACCTCATGATCAGTTCAATGGCTAGTTGTGAGCATCTGCCTCTGAATATGTCAGACTCTTGAAGGCCTCTGAGGAGACATCCATATCAGGCCCTTATCAGCATGCACTTCCTGACTTCCACATCAGCATCTACCTTTGGTGACTACATATGGGGTGGATACTCAGGTGGAAAGGTCTTCAAATGGCCCCTCCTTCAGTTTCTGTCCCTCACTTTGTCTCCATGTTTGCTCCCTTGAGTATTTTGTTGCTCCTTCTAAGAAGAACTGAATCACCCCCACTTGGTCTTCCTTTTTTATGAGCTTCATGTGGCCTGTGAGTTGCATCTTGGGCATTTCAAGGTTCTGGGCTAATATCCAATAATCAGTGAGTGAATACCATGTGTGTTCTTTTGTGATTGGCTTACTTCACTCAGGATGATAATTTCTAGTTCCATCCATTTATCTAGGAACCTCTCGAATTCATTGTTTTTAATAGGTGAGTAATACTCCGTTGTGTAAATATACCACATTTTTTGAATCCATTCCTCAGTTGAAGGACATCTGGGTTCTTTCCAGCTCCTAGCTATTATAAATAAGGCTGCTATGAACATAGTTGAGCATATGTCCTTATTATATGTTCGAGCACCTTCTGGGTATATGCCTAGGAGTGGTATAGCTGGATCCTCGGGTAATGCTATGTCCAATTTTCTGAGGAACCGCCAGACTGATTTCCAAAGTGGTTGCACCATCTTGCAGTCCCACCAACAATGGAGGAGTGTTCCTCTTTCTCCACACCCTCGCCAGCATCTACTATCACCTGAGTTCTTAATCTTAGCCATTCTGACTGGTGTGAGATGGAATCTCAGAGTTGTTTTGATTTGCATTTCCCTGATGACTAAGGACACTGAACATTTCTTTAGGTGCTTCTCGGCCATTCGAGTTTCTTCCATTGAAAATTCTTTGTTAAGCTCTATACCCCATTTTTTAATAGGGTAATTTGGTTGTCTGGTGTCTACTTTCTTGAGTTCTTTGTATATATTGGATATTAGCCCTCTATCAGATGTAGGATTGGTAAAGATCTTTTCCCAATTTGTTGGTTGTCGTTTTGTCCTATTGACAGTGTCCTTTGCCTTAGAGAAAGTTTGCAATTTTATGAAGTCCCATTTGTCAATTCTTGATCTTAGAGCATATGCCATTGGTGTTCTGTTCAGGAACTTTTCCCCTGTGCCCAAGTATTCGAGGGTCTTCCCCACCTTCTCTTCTATTAGTTTCAGTGTATCTGGTTTTATGTGGAGGTCCTTTATCCACTTAGACTTGAGCTTTGTACAAGGAGATAAGAATGGATCAATTTTCATTCTTCTACATGTTGTCCTCCAGTTGAACCAGCACCATTTGTTGAAAATGCTGTCCTTTTTCCACTGGACAGTTTTAGCTCCTTTGTCAAAGATCAAGTGACCATAGGAGTGTGTGTTCATTTCTGGGTCTTCAATTCTATTCCATTGATCTTCCTGC
>NW_021626566.1:0-32558 GCF_004785775.1 Grammomys surdaster
GCATACTGGAGTTCAAAGTCGGCCTGGGCTACAGAGCACAGCACACATCTTTAATCCCAGCACTCAGGAGGCAGAGGCAGGTGGCTCTCTCTGGGTTGGTCTACACAGTGAATTTCAGACCAGAGAAAAACCCTGTCTCACCGGGCGGTGGTGGTGCACGCCTTTAATCCCAGCACTTGGGAGGCAGAGACAGGCAGATTTCTGAGTTCAAGGCCAGCCTGGTCTACAGAGTGAGTTCCAGTACAGCCGGGCTACACAGAGAAACCCTGTCTCAAAACAAAAAGAAAAAAAAATTATAAAACCCTGTCTCAAAAACAAACAAGCAAAGATTAACAGAGTGAGTCTCACAACGGCAGAAAAACGACCAGAACACAAGACTTCAGAACCTATCCTGGCACTCTGCCCACTGTTGCCAGCCTCCTTCAGCAGAGAGGGAGACGCCCACCACCCACCGTCAGTCAGAAGGATGATGGCGTGACGGATTTCCTGCCAGGCAGAGGACTCCATGCCGAGACGATCCATCTGGTTATTCATCATGTAGTAGACACTGTTGAGAGCCTCGTAAATGTTAGTGCCAGTGGCATTCTCGTGATCTAGAATGTGCCAGAAGAAAAATCTCTTGGAAACAAAAAACCTCTGCCTGCCACCTGGGAACGGGGAACTCTGAGAGACCGCCAGAACCGCAAGCTATCCATCCGAGTTTCTAATAAACCCTGATATTTTGCACGTCTTTTCAAACATTTTGGTTTTTCTACCGTAGAAAGAACCAGATACGATGTCTCACATCTGTGATCCCGGCACGCAGAAGGCAGAGGCAGGGGGATCTCTGTGAGTCTGAGGCCAACTTGGTCTACAGAACAAGCTGCAGGCCAGCCTGGACTACACACTAAGACTCTGTCTCAAATATTAATTAATTAAATGGAAATGCTCGTTGCACAGACGTCCATCTCAGGCTACTACAAGTTCCCAAGATCTAAACATGGAGCGTCTGAAGAGTTTATGGTGTTCCAGCTGTTTGCTGGGTGCCGGGGATGGAATCTAGAGCCTCAAATGTGCTAGGCAAACCTCCTGCCAACCGAGCGTCATCTTCAGGCCCGTCCCCTCTTCGGGCTCCTCCCCCTCTTCTGGCCCCTCCCCTCTGGGATCGCCCTATGGCGCTTGCTTCACCCTCTACTGTCCACCTCACCCAGTGGGGGACAGGCAAACCTTTGTAGCTGATAGAGTCCAGAATGGCGATCACCTCCATGACATTCCGAGATCTGTCACTCAGGACCGACATGACGACTTTGGGCCGAGAGGCGAAGGTGATGATAGCTACGCTGACCTTTATCTCAAAGCTAAAGATCTGCGGAGGACGGGAGACAAGCGGTAAGGGGCGGGTGCTGCAAAACTTAACAAGCGCAGGTCCAAGGAGCGCAGAGAGCCTGTACTGAGCCTGACAGGAAAGACCCTTAGTGGGGAGCCCAGCCTTGAAGAAGCCAAGGAAATGACCCATGCCGAGCTTGTGTTCTGGACGACCCCTCCTCATTTCAGCCCCACATAAGCTCCACTTCCCCAGGAGGGGTGGAGGAGGGATTGTGGGAGGGAGTGACCAGGGGTGGAGGAATGAGCGTGATGAAAAGTGAATAAGTAAAAAAAAAAAAAAATTAAATTATATTTAAAAAATACAAATTGGGACAGAGCTGAAGAGATGAAGCAGCCTGGCCATGGTGGCTCATGCCTTTAATCCCAGCACTCAAGAGGTAGAGGTAGGCAGATCTCTGTGAGTTCAAGGCCAACCTGGTCTCCAGAGAAATCCTGTCTTGGAAAGAAATAGAAAATCCGAGGTCATTCTGAACTACATGAAAAATTGTCTCAAAACAAACAAAATCAGATGCGTGTCTAGCAGTGCAGCTCAGCGGTAGAGCACATCTTTGGCGTGAATAAAAGTCTAATATAACTGGAAGAAAAAACTATATATATGACCTATTGTTAAATATAAACTTTTTCAAATTGTTGAGCGGGGTGTGATGGCCCACACCTCCAAGCCCTTTGGAAAGGCAAGTAGATCTTTGTGTTAGAGAACAGACTGGTCTACAGAGAATTCCAAGATAGTCAGGGCAATGTAGACAGAACTTTTCTTAAAAAAAAAAAAAAGAGGAGGGGGAGTTGTAGCTTTCTCTCTCCTCCTTCTGAAGCACACACTCACATGTGTGCATCTGTGTGTGTGTGCACACACACACACGCATGCACGTGCACCTCTCTTAGTGTCTCTGCCTCTGTACTGAGAACTCAAGGAAGCCGCTCCCACACCCAGCAGTCAGAGCCTCCCATCTCCCTGGGATTACAAACAAGCCTATGGCTTCTGACATTTAATTCAGATTCCAGAGATCTGAACTGAAGTCGTGGGGCACCTGCCTTTACACAGAGCCACTTCCCCAGTTCCCCCAGTCCTTAGGTCCTTCCTTGGCTTCATGCAGTCTGAGGCTAGCCTTAAGCTCCTAAAATCCTCCTGCCTCTACCATACGTGGCTTGAGATATGAAATTATTGGCTTGATTAAAAACTATAATTATTCAACAGGAGTGTCAGATTCTTCTGGTACACGCCATAGGTCATCTCTATAACTCTTTGGACACCACAGCTGTCGATGATGAATTCCTGAGAGTACACGGCTGAGCTTGGCTCCTGTGTTGTCTCCTGGGACCTGGCCCAGGGCCTCCTACACAGTAGGTATTCCTAAACCTTTATATCATAAAGATATGATCCTATACACTGAACTCATGGTTCTGGTGGCCTGGGGAGACTTCTAGAAGGAGGTGGACTGACTGGGGCTCTAAGCAAGGGAGGAGAATCAACGGGGCTGAGAAGCCACGTTGCTCTTGGTTTCTGACCCTGTCCACCATGAGTGAGGCGCTCTCCTTGAAGATGTCAAAGTCTTTTTCTGACACACTCTGCGAAGCATCAAGCAGCAGATAGAGGTTCAGGTGGCCCGAGCGCTGGATTTGGATTCTACGGCCCAGATTTTCTGAAGCAAACAAGAAACAAGATATCAGAGGCCCAGCCTCACCCTATGTTCTACCAAGGGTCATCTAGCCTCCCAGGTAGCTTGCCTCGCTCCTGTTCCATCCTGGCTCCTTGTCCGATACTCACTTGTCCTCTGCTGGATGGGATTGGTGGCTCCAAGCAGGTTGGTGAAGGAGGTGCCTAGAGCAGATACTACATCCTCAGGGAAGTCGTAAGAGTATGATTCTGTGGAAAGAGTCACATTAGGAGCAGCCAGGACCAGGCCTGGGCATGGAGGCCTAGGAGGACATTGAGGGTACTCACGTCGGCAGATGGGTTCCGACCCACTCCACACTCCATTGCTCTGACACTCGCGCTCTTCAGAGCCGGTCAATACCAGATTTGAGGAGGAGCAGCGGTAACTGACCTTGTCCCCAAGGTCAAAGCTCGAGCCCGTCCGAACTGTGCCCACTGAGATGCCCGGGTCAGGGCAGTGGCTAGCTGCAAGTGAATAAAGACGGGTAAACAGGACCTGGAAATGTCTGCCAGTCTGATTGCCCTTGTTTGCAGGACACATTCTTCCTTCTTCTTCGCCCCCTAAGCCACCAGGACTGTCAGAGTGGAGTGTGCGAGAGACCTTAAATAACCCACAGCACTTAAATTCACGTTCTCAGCCACCCACTGAGCACCCCAGGCCTGACCCAGGCATCGGGTGCATTTTATCAACCACTGGGCAATCGCCACACACCATGAGAACGGTCAACTCTCAACCTAGAGGTGATTCCAGATATGAGGGGTGATGTGGAGCAGAGAGAATTCTGCTAAACATCTGGACCACCACTAAACATCTGGATCACCCACTAGGGAAAGCCTGAGTAAAAAGGAGGTTGGCCATGTATCACTCCGGAGGATGAAGCCGGTGAGAGTTGGTTCCTGAAGCCCCACTCTCCACAGCCCCAAACCAGACATCACTCAAATACCTAACAGGAAGAGGACAATGAATAATACTTTATAACGCATTCATAACAGAATACTATGCGGTACAGAAAAAGGGCCACAGACTCTCGTGACAACATCCATAACTTCCAAAAGGACAGTGCTAAGCGAAGGAAAACAAGACAAGCACAGGAGAGGCAGCTTCACGAGAGGTTAGGAGCACTGGCTGCTCTTCCAAAGGTCCTGAGTTCGAGTCCCAGCAACTACATGATGGATCACAACCATCTGTAATGAGATCTGGTGCCCTCTTCTGGGTTGCAAGCATACATGCAGGCAGAATGCTGTATCCATAATAAATAAATAAACCTTAAAAATATGTTTAAAGGAAGCGAGATATAAAGGTGCACATTCCCGCGTGACTCCATTTGTATGAGCATAAGAACAGGGCAAGGCTGGCAAGATGGCTCAGTGGGCAGGACCAGCTCCTACCAAGCTGACAACCCGAGCCCCATTGATATCAGGCCCTTTGAGTTGTCCTCTGACCTCCACACCCCCGCCATGGCATAATCATGCCTCTCCCAAGAACACATGATAAACAAGCAAATAATACATAAAGTAAAGTAAATAACAGGTAGACTTCATCTGAAGTTGGAAGGGGCTGCCTTGCGGAAGGAGACGGGAAAGTTTCCTGCAGTGTGGGCATGTCCTCGCTCCAGGTGCCATTCCAGAGGTGGACTCATGTATAAAAACCCCTACTCCGGGCCAGTGAGATGGTTCGTCAGATAATGGTGCTTGATACCAAGCCCGAGGCTCTACCTTTCATCCCTGCTGGAGCCCAAATGTTAGGAGAGAACCAACTCTTGAAAGTTATCCACAGATATCCATGCTGTGGCACACGTGTGCAAATGCGCGTGTGCAAACACACACAGATAAATAAATAAATGTTTTGAAGGAGAATCTCCTTGTGTAGCCCTACCTGGTTTAGAATTCTCTACATAGACCAGGCTAGCCTCAGACTCAGAGATCCACCTGCCTCTGCCTCCTGAGTGCTGACATGAAAGGTGTGTGAAGCTAAAAGAATACTTTTTTTTTTTTTTTTTGGTTTTTCGAGACAGGGTTTCTCTGTGTAGCCCTGGCTGTCCTGGAACTCACTCTGTAGACCAGGCTGGCCTCGAACTCAGAAATCCGCCTGCCTCTGCTTCCCAAGTGCTGGGATTAAAGGCGTGTGCCACCACCGCCTGGCAGAAATACATATTTTTAAATTTTTCTACTATGGAGTTTGGAGTACAGCTCAGTGGCACAGTGCTTGTCTGGCATTCCAGAAACCCTGGGTCCTACCTCCAGTCTCACACACAAATTGCATGCTTTAATACAGGGAGATCATATGTCAAATTTAAAACAGATTATATTTATGTCTGAATAAACAGCAGTTTGAGAAAGACTCAAGGGAATGAGTAAGGTGTCACTGTCCAGGTATCTGGGAGAGGGGTTGGTCCTGCTACCTAGGGGACACTGCTTTCTGTGTGATGGAGAAGCTGGGCGAGGTGATACAGGAAGACTATCAGCAGGAGTTCAAGGTCAGCCTGTGTATGAAGCTAGCCTGGGCTGCTTGAGACCCTGTGTTTATAAAACAAAGTGGCTCCAGGGGATCCCAGGAGGCCACTTCTCCCCAAACACCACTCGTAGGGCTAGAAAGTATTTGAGGGTCACCAGGTTTCAGCATCTGTTCAGGGAAGTCAGGAAGGTTTTTATCTTTTTAGTATTTTGTTTGAGACAGGGTTTCTCTGTGTACTCCTGGCTGTCTTGGAACTTGTTTTGTAGCCCAAGTTGGCCTCAAACTCAGAGATGCCTGCCTTTGCCTCCTGAGTGCTGGAGTTAAAGGTGTCTGCTACCACTGCCTGGCTATTACCCTTTTTAAAATATTATTATGATTTATGTGTATTTCTGTGTGAAACCAGACAACAGTGGGTCCCCTGGAGCTGGAGTTGCTGGTGGGTGTGAGTCCAGTGTGCTTGCTGGGAACCTAACTCTGGTCCTCTGGAAGAGCAGCAACTGCTGTAACTGACGTCTTGACAGCTACACTATTCCCATTTTGCAGGTGTAAAAACTGAGGCACAGGAAGGGTAAGTGACCTGTCCAGAGGCTATCTAACTCAAAGCATCTGGAGCCACACCAAGATCCAGAGGCTGCCCTGAGCCTAACACACAGCTGTTGGTCTCTAGCGGGTCTTGTCTGCAATACTTCATGGAAGACAAAGTGTTGTCATTTAGAAAAGCTGACTGACCAGGCTCATGCCTGATAATCTGAGCACTCCAGAGACTGACATTCAGCGAGTTCAAGGCCATCCTGGGCCCCAGAATGAGCTCCTGGGAGAAGTGGGCCTCCCAGGATCCCCTGGAGCTACTTTGTTTTATAAACATGGGGTCTCAAGTAGCTCAGTTTAGCTTCAAAGGAAGGAAGGAAAGAGAGGGATCGGGGAGGAAAGGAGGAAACAAAACTGAAAGGTTTGTCGAGCCGGTGAGTCAGATATGAAACCTAGACAGTCTCCCAGCCGGTCAGCGATGTGTGGCCCACAGTCTCAACCTACCCCAATCAAGATATATTACTGAGCCACCAAGAACACTAGGCTCTGTCCCCACAAAAGCTTCTGGGGCTGCAAGTCCACCCCAACCCCCATACCCCCCAGCACACTTACCCCCATTGTCACACACAGCTGTCTCTCCATCCCACAAGCCGTTGGGGCGACAGTACCTCACAGGCGAGCCCCGCATGGTGAAGCCATACTCACACTCGAAGCTCAGGTTGCCACCCACAGGGTAAGACCCCAGCCGAGGGAAATAGATGCCATTCTCAAAGGATGCAGGAGCTGGGCACCGAACAGCTGGAGAGAGAGAGAGAGAGAATCTGAGCAAGAGCCGAGGGTGGCTGACACCAAGTCTACGTGTGGGGGAAGGGTCTTCTGTTAGGACCCAAGACGGTTAGCTGGTTGTGAAAACACGGAAAACTGATGTGGTGACAGCCCATAATACTAGCACTTGGGCAGCTATGGCAGGAGGGTCATAGAAGTTCAAAGGCCTCTAGGCTATACAGTGAACTTGAGGCCAACCTAGGCTGTATAGCTAGACCCTGTCTCACAAACACAAGTAAGAGAGGTTGGGTGGTGCACACCCATAAACCCGGCACTCAAGAGGCAGAGGCTGGTGGATCAATTGCTGCCAATTTGGGCCAGCCTGGGCTACAGCATGAACCTGTCTCAATGAACCCAAAAGCCAAACCCGGTGGCTCCTGCCTGTCAAGCCGGTCCTCAAGAGGTGAGAGGGGCAGAAACAGTGCAAACTCGTCCTCAGCTGCACAGTTAGTTCAAAGGTCACTTTTGAAAGCAATGGTCTAAGTTAGCAGGTACAAAACAAAATTAATTAATCAAAAACGGCAAGGAAAAAGAACTCAAAAGCAGAGAGCTGGGCAAGGAAGACTAAGACCCTAATTTCTGCTCCCAGCACCAAAAGAATCCCCAAAGTAGACTGAAACACAAGATTTTAGGCAGTTGATTGAATACTGTCAACTTAAAACAGTTCACCCTCCTCAAGGGCTGTGGTCACCCCAGTCTGTCACCAACAACATTTGTGGTTTTAGGGTGCTCTGGGGCGTTCAGCACCCATTTAGAATGGTCAAACAATCCTATAGTTAATGTTAGCTTTAAAAAAAAATGTCCTTACTAAGTAGATAGTGGACTTTTTCTGGTTTTGTTTGTTTGATGGATTGATCTGGTTTTTGTGGTTTTCTGGGGGCCTTTGTTGGCGTGGGTTTGTTTTTTGGAGATAAGGTCTCACTTTATGGCGCTGGATGGCCTAGAACTCAGTATATGGACCAGGTTGCCTCCCTTCCTCCCAGCTCCCTCTGCCTCCCAAGTGCTGGAATTTAAGGTGTGAGTCACCACACATATTCTCTCTCTCTCTCTCTCTCTCTCTCTCTCTCTCTCTCTGTCTCTGTCTCTCCGTCTCTGTCTCTCTCTCTGTCTCTGTCTCTCTCTCCGTCTCTGTCTCTCTCTGTCTCTCTCTCTGTCTCTGTCTCTCTCTGTCTTTCTCTGTCTCTCTCTCTGTCTCTCTGTCTCTGTCTCTGTCTCTCTCTGTCTCTCTCTCTGTCTCTGTCTTTCTCTGTCTCTCTCTGTCTCTGTCTCTCTCTCTGTCTCTCTTTCTGTCTCTCTGTCTCTCTCTCTCCATCTCTGTCTCTCTCTGTCTCTCTCTCTTCTCTGTCTCTCTCTGTCTCTCTGTCTCTGTCTCTCTGTCTCTCTCTGTCTCTCTGCCTCTCTCTGTGTCTCTGTCTCTGTCTCTGTCTCTGTCTCTCTCTCTCTCTCTCTCTCTCTCTCTCTCTCTCTCTTCCTGGAGAACCTGCTGCAAATAGAAGCCCTGGGCTGACACTGGTGGACACTCTCCAAAGCCCAAAGCCCAAAGGGACTCACGTTTGCAGACCGCTTTTACCATCCGAGGGGCTCGAAAGGATCGCAGGGTGGGAAGTGAGCTAGGTCTTGGTGTCTGCCACTCTCCGTTGCTCTGGCATCGCCTCCAGGCTGGAGACGGGTACATGCCCAGAGGGCAGGAGTAGACGAGCAGGCTCCCAGGGGCCCAGCCATGGCTGAGGGTGAAATTACCGCCAGTGATATTGACATTCTGAGAGCAGGAGAGGACAGCCAGGCCTACGGGTGTGGGAAAGACCGGGGCAAAAGGAAAAACGGGCCAGATGAGAGAGGAGCAAGAAGAGGTTATCCCTTTGACTTAGACTGGACCTGGCAGCACCTGCCACACCCACAGGGCCCCAATAACCCCTTTCCCAGTCTCCTACCTGGGCCCAGCTGCAGCAGGCAGAGGAGAGCCAGCAGAGGGGCCATGGTTCCCAGGACAGTAGACCCGAGAGCCAGGGAAGAGAAAAGGTCATCTGACTTCCCCGAAACCACAGCTGGTTAAGTAGGCTCAGAGACTGAAAACACGGGGAGTGGCGAGGGATGGAACTAGGGGAGAAAAAGAGAAAGGAACTGCCAGGGATTCGGGACTCAGTTTTGGGGCAGGACCTTTGCCCCAACACACACACACTGAAGCACATTTGGTTTTGTGTGGATTATGTTAAGCACACAAACCCACAAGCCCTGAAAAATGTTTTTATTTATTTTGTTTGAAGTTTTTTGAAGTTAGCCGCATGGGTCTGGTTCCCTGGCGTCCGTCGGGTCTTCCCCAGGATAGCTTCTGAGGAATCGAAACTGATCCTTTTACCACTTCTTGGCATGTAGGAAGATTCACATTCTTTCCTGGGTCCTTCCCTGAAAATAAGATAAAAAGAAAGTCAACAGTTACTTGGAAAGTTGGGAAGAACGCTTAGGAGAAAAAAGCTGGTTTTTTTGTTTGTTTGTTTTTCATTTTATTTATTTAATTTTTTATTTTTTATTGGAACATCCAGCAGATAAAATTCCCAAGTTGCAAAAAATAAAAATTAAAATTAAAAAATGGGGTTATGTCGGGCAGTGGTGGCGCACGCCTTTAATCCCAGCACTTGGGAGGCAGAGGCAGGCGGATTTCTGAGTTTGAAGCCAGCCTGGTCTACAGAGTGAGTTCCAGGACAGCCAGGGCTATACAGAGAAACCTTGTCTCAAAAAAAAAAAAAAGAAAAAAAGAAAAAATGAGATTAGTATTCAAAAAAATAAACAACATTTTGAAGTTTGAGATACACTTTTATTTTTTGAAAAAAGAAATTTTTTCATAGATACTATTTTGATCCTGTTTTTTCCCCTTCTGAGACAGGGTCTCATGTATCCCAGACTGACTTAGAATTTCTAAGTAGCTGAAACTGGCCTTGAACCCTGATCCTCCTGCCTCTGTCTCCCAAGTGTGGACATTACCAACACTGACTACCACACTGGGCTCCCAGCTATGGAGATTTTTTTGTTGTTCATTTGTTTGCTGCTTTTTTTTTTTCAACAAATTTATTGAGAACTGCTAGGACCTAAGCCCAGCAAGAAACAGAAAAACCAAAGGAAAACAGTCTCCATTCTCAACAAGTTCAGTATGGAAATAGAAATACAGAACAACACAGGTAATAATCGCCTTAAAACAGGAAAACAAAAAACAAACAAAGGCTACAGTGTTCAAAACCCTGGAATCAGAACTAACCAGGCAGGGCAGGAGAGCACAAGCCTCTACGCAGGGATGAGCTGGGGTGACCATAGAGAGGGGTTCTTGCCACACACAGCACATCCCCCTCAGTCTCCAGCTCACTGGAGGCTGGCCCACTGCAGGGAAGTATAGACCACCTTCCCATCAGGCTGAGGGGAGCAGAGAAGCAGGGTCTTTCTGACACTGGTTCCCAGGCAGCCTGCAGAGACCAGGTCCTGAAGTGGGATGGGGTCCTCGGCAGACCAGCACTGAGCAAGGTAGTGAGCGTAGAAACGCAGCGGGTCACCAGGATAGACCAGGAAGCCACCACCAAACTTTCCAGCTGCGATGAGGAAGAAGCCTCTCTCCCATAGGTCCCTGTAGATGCTATAGCACAGCTCGTGGGCAGGATGGCCAGCATGGGGCCAGTCTTTGGACTGCACACGGCAGTCCAGAGGCTTAGCTTTTACAGGCTGAGGCCTAGCAGTGGCCAGCTGGATAAGCAGGGCTGATCTGGGCAAAGGAGTCGCCCCATTTGAAGGTCCTGGTTGGGGCGATGAAGAATCTGCTCCCTCCTGCTCCGCAGAAGCCTGGCCATCATCATTACTGGTCTCACTCCCTTGGGCAGCTTCACTTCCACCGGCTTCTTGGCCTTCTTCATCTGCCCCTGAATCCTGTTCCAGCTTCTGCTTCTTGACAGCCTGGCCCTCTACGATCTTCTCTAGGAGCTCCTGACGCCGGGTCTCTCGGGCCTCGGCTGCCAAAGTGCTCTGATCCTGGAAACTCTGCTCTTGCTGGTGTTTGAACGATGCTAGGGCCAAGCCATGGTTGCGGGGATCCGGACGCTGGGCGCTGACTAGGGTCACAGCGCCTATCTCAGCCAGGAGCCGGGCTTCTTCAGGCACCAGCAGAGGCGGAAGGCCCAGGCGCGAGTTCTGGCGGGGCCCACGGGGCAGAGCGCCCACCGTGCGTCCCCCGACTCCCAGGCGCTCCCGCAGCGCCTGCACCTCCACCACCAGCATCTTCCTCCATGCCTCGAGCTTGAATGACGAGTCTCCCCGAAGGAATCCAAAGCTGAAAGTCTGTGTCTTTCCGAACGCTGAGCTCCAGGTCCCCTGTTTGTTGCTTTAAAGACAAGGTCTTACTATGTAGTTCTGGCTGTCCTGGAATTTCTCTGTAGCCCAGGCTGGCCTCTGCCTCCCAAGGGCACAGGCCTGGCCCCAGCCATGGAGAATTAAACCTGATGTATTTGCCTCTTTGTCCCTCCCAAGCCTCTGGGCATAGTTGCTTTCCTTGTTACTGTAACAAGAGCAAGGGGAGCACCCTCCTGGGATCACCACCACCTCAAGAAAACCTGTCAGATCAGCAACAAGAATACCATTGGTTTCTATTTCTGTAGTTTGTATGCATGTCGGCAGGCACGCTTCTGTCTGTGCCTCTGGAGGTCAGAGGAGAATCATGGGTGTAATTTCTCAGGTCCCGTTCACCTTTTGTATGAGACAGGGTCTCTCAGTGATCCAGAACTTTGCCAAGTAAACAGTCTAACTTCTAGTGAGCTTCAGGGACCTGCCTGTCTCTGCTCCCCAACAATCCCTGCGGTTACAAGACAGCGATACTGTCTGGACTTTCTAACGTGGGTTCTAAGGAATCCACACGGAGGCCTCACACTTGCACAGCAAGCATTTTGCCAACCCAGTCATCCATCCAGCCCCATCTCCTTGAGACTGAGTCTCACATCACTAGTGCTAGCCTCAGACTTGCTGTGTAGGAATTCAAACTTGAATTCCTGATCCTCCTGCCTCCACTTTCTAACTGTTACTTTACTGCCACCTTGAGGAAGCTTTTCACACACTGCTCTTGGAGCCTCAGAACAAGACTATGTCTGGCTTCTGGTTCCTCCAAGCCCCCTTCCCCAGAGGCTGCCCTGTTAGCCCAGATGTTAGGTTCTGCACTGAACCTCCTGACGTTGTACCAGCTCCCCATGACGTAAACACTATGCCGAGAGGTTGGTTCTTGGGCCTTCCTAGAACTAGAAGGTCTGCCTTTGACCTCCTGTGAGGAGACACATCCCCCTCAGACAACAGCAAACCCCCTGGAGACCCCGAACACTCTGTGTGCACATAACCATATGTGGGCATATATCTGCACATGCACAGTTCCTTCTTTTTTTTGTTTTTTGTTTTTTTATTTTTTATTTATTTATTTATTTATTTATTTATTTATTGAGACAGGGTTTCTCTGTGTAGCCCTGGCTGTCCTGGAACTCACTCTGTAGACCAGGCTGGCCTCGAACTCAGAAATCCGCCTGCCTCTGCCTCCCAAGTGCTGGGATTAAAGGCGTGCGCCACCACCTCCCGGCAGCCACTCTGCCCCCGCCCCCAGGATCTCAACATCCTTGAGGGCCGTTGGGGCTTTCTCGGCACATAGAGGGAAGGCTGCTGGGTATGACGTAGGTGAGAGGGTGTTGGAAGCTGGGAAAGGATAAGTGTTACAACTGCCCACATCTTACTTTACCTGCTCTGTTCTGGATTTACCGTTTCAATGACACACCTTCCTTCCTACGTGTGGAACACAGGTGCTCCATCTCCTGTCCCCAGAAAGTGCTCCAGAGCTCCCTTCCCTGTCAACTCCACTCCTGCCCTGGGTTGATGAGGTAAACTGGAAGTTTCCAGATAGGGAGGACAAACATTCACACTTGCTTTCCTTCGGAGCAGAAGTGAGAAGTTATACCCCGGCTGATCTTGCCCCACCCCCAGCCCCAGATCCAGTGTGGTGGAAGGAATTCAGTTTTGGACTTACGATGGCCGGGTGTAGCTCAGACACGCTCAGGCTCAGGTCAGCACGTTAGTTAGCTGGTTCATCACTGTCACACATTGGCCTGTGAGAAAGAAAAAAAACCCAAGGATAAAATAGCACCCAAAGGGGGAGAATCAGCCCACTATGGGGTACACACCTATAAACCCAGCAAGAGAATTGCAAATGTGAGGTCATCTTAAGCTACATAATCCTCCAGTCCAGAAAAGGGAGAGGATTCACTTATCATCCTACAGATATGAAAGGGCAATGTACCGAGTTTGAGAAGAACCGCTCTCAGAGGACCAGCATGTGAGCGTGGTACACATGCATAGTGGAATACCATGCGACTTCTCAACCTTTTTTTTAATTTATTTATTTTTATTTTATGTACATTGGTGTTTTGATCACATGCATGTCTATGTGAGGGTGTTGGGTCCCCTGGAACAATAGTTACGGACTGTTGTAAGCTGCCACGTGGTTGCTGGGAATTGAACTCAGGACCTCTGGAAGAGCAGCCAGTGCTCTTAACCGCCGAGCCATCTCTCCAGCTCCATCTTCTCAGTCTTAAGGTTCATCTATATAGAGTGGAAAACCTCAAGACTGATAAAATATAGATTATTGATGGCATTGATGGGATGTATGGGACACTGCTGTTTGTGAAAAATAAAAACACAATCAGCATGGGAGATGTAGCTGTATCTGCTCTCCCTCTCTCCCACCTCTTTGGTTCGCTGTGGCTTCTTCTGTGTGCGCAAAGCAAGCCCTTCTCTCCACCCCAGCCCCACAGCGCTTTATATGTGCAGAGTTTTTCAAGAAACTGACCAGGAGAGTCACCTCGGGGAGAGCTGGGGCCAAAAGATGGGCCCAGGAGGAAGCGTTACAGAACACAAATCTGTATTTCTGCCTGTGATGTTTGTTTGTTAGAGACAAGGTCTCTCACAGCCCAAATCCTCTATGTAGCTGTGTGTGCTACATATAGACGTATCACCACGCCTGATGTACATGACGCTGGCACTTCCTGTACATGATGCTAGGCCAGCACTCTAACCACTGAGCTTTACTCTCAATCCTACGGGAACTTTTTGTTGACTTGTTTTTGTTTTTGAGGTGAGATCTCACTTGTGTAGCACTAGCTGGCCTGGAATTTGCTGTGTAGACCAGGCTGGCTCTAACTCACAGAGATCTGTCTCCTGAATACTAAGATTAAAGACATTAGCCACCTTGCCCAGCTGGTGTTTTATCGTGGCTTTGAGATTTATTCTTATTGGATAGGACTGGAGGTGCACACCTTTAATCCCAGCACTCAGGAGGCAGAAGCAGGTGGATCTCTGAGTTCAATGGTAGCCTGGTCTTCATAGTGGGTTACATTTCGGGCTAGCCAGGCTTACATATGCACAGTGAAACCCTGTCTCAAAAATTAATTAATTAATTAATTAATTAAAAATTGTGAAAGAATGAATAGCTTTTTTAAAAAAACCCAAATGAACAAAGGACTGTGTTGAGGGATACATTGAATCATCCTGAAGTTACATCTACAGGGACCATGAGCTGTTTCCCTACTTCAGTTACCATGAGTCAGTTCCCTGGAGCCAAATCTTATCTGAATTTTTAAAATTCCAACTTCTGAGATCAAAAAGCTTGAAGTGGTGACTCATGGCTGTAATTCTAGCACTTTGAAGGCTGAGGCAGGGGGAGCTCAAGGTTATCCTTCACTTCAGAACAAATTCCAGGGCAGGCTCAGCTAGCACAGACTCTGTCTCAACACCCACTCCCACCCCCCATAACCCCCCAAAAAAACAGGTGTGTGGAGGAAGGGGGTCGGAGAGGCTGAAGCAATGGCTCAATGAGAGTCAGGAGTTGCTGATAAGTCTGACAGACAAGCCTGCATTCAACTTTCTGGACTCATATAGTGGGAGGGGAAAGCCAGTTTCTCAATAGTTGTACACACACACACACACACACACATGCTTGCATATGCACACATACATGGATACACACATGTACACACACACACACATGCATGCACACACATACACACACTAAAGTGGAAACTTCTAGTTCTTTGGAAAGTTAGTTACGTCAAATGATGTTTTCCTGAGGCACACAGGTGAAAGGATGCCTTGCTAAAGCAAACAAGTGAAAGACTGGTCTCCTGAGGCAGACACAGGTGTAAGGATGTTTGGATATAGCAGACACGTGAAAGGACGCATGATGAAGGAGTATAAATATGACCCCACAGACAGTGGGAGACGAGCGCTGAGCTGACTCGCTCCACCTCACTAGTCTTCACTAAAGACTCTCTCTCATGTATTCATTCACCTCACATAGCGTTGCTGAGCTCAACTTGTGGTAACGCTGCCATTGAGAGAAACTCACCCAAGAACTGCTTGTGAGGTTCCTGCGGCAGTTTGCAGCTTTTGCAGCCTCGCCTCAGGCTTGTGGGCGAGCCTGGCTGTCTCCATCAGAATTGAACTACAGCTGCCTGGTGTCTGCTTGCTGAAAGGACTGGACTGTAGCTGCCAGTTCATGCATGGAGTCTGCCTGCCTAGAGGACTGGTCTGCAGCTACTGAATCATATTTAGTGTTTGCTACGGGACTGAACTGCTGCCAAAGGAGATCCAGCTCGCCCCCAAAGAACTACTGCTGAACAGGTCCATGTCTCTGATACCCTTTTTGTTTTGTTTTGATTTTTGTTTTTGTTTTTCGAGACAGGGTTTCTCTGTATAGCCCTGGCTGTCCTGGAACTCACTCTATAGACCAGGCTGGCCTCGAACTCAGAAATTCGCCTGCCTCTGCCTCCCAAGTGCTGGGATTAAAGGGATGTGCTACCACTGCCTGGCCAGTCCCCCCGATGTCCTAATAACTTTTTTCTTCCCCTACCTCTGCTGGGTGGTGGACTAGAGGAGAGGTTGAACCCATATTAAAAGTAGATTGCAAAAAAATTATGCTTACACATACACACACAAACACACAAAGTAATTTTTTAAGGGATGGGAGGGGCCTGGTGACACATAGCTTTAGTCACTGGGGAGGCATAATTTATGAATTATGAAATTCATAAAGACAGTACGATCAAGGAGTTGAAGTGACCTTGAACTGGCTGCCAGGCAGGGCTCAATGTGCATCGTAAAGGGTGTGTGTGTGAGAGAGAGTATGTGTGAGTGTGTATATGTGTGTCCTGGTTCTCAGAGCACCCAGCTGTGGGAACCACACAGGTTGCTTATCAATACTCCCTGTTTCTGCCTCCCAGGCACATGCCAGAACTAAATGTCTCAGCCTTGCTCAAGTTACAGCCAAGTGACTTCAGACAGTAAGCAGGTGTCCTATGCATCAGAAGCCCTCGGTTAGCTGAAGAAGCCTCACAATGCACTCAGGAGACAGAGGCAGGAGGATTGAAGAAATTCCAGGCCTCTCTAACCTACGTTTACCAAGCCAGTCAGGGCTACATAGTGAGACCCTGTCTCAAACAAGTGAACAGAGGTGCTGAATTACCAATGTAATATTGCCATGGTCTTTTCTCCTTCCTTCTGTGTCACTAAATCAGGAAATGAACCCAGGGCTTCTTGTGTGATACTCAGCCTGGTACCACTGAGCCACTCCCAGCCAACTACCAATATGTTTGTTTGTTTACATATTGCTCAGTTTTGGCTTTTGGAGACAGGGTTTCTCTGTGTAGCCCTGGCTGTCCTGGAACTTGCTTTGTAGGCCAGGCTGGCCTTGAACTCAGAGATTTGCCTGCCTCTGCCTCCTGAATGTTGGGATTAAAAGCCTGTGCCATGGGGCTGGAGAGATGGCTCAGAAGTTAGGAGCACTGGCTGCTTTTCCAGAGGTCCTGAGCTCAATTCCCAGCAGCTACATGGTGGCTCACAACCATCTGTAATGAAATCTGGTGCCCTCTTCTGGTCTACATACATGCAGACAGAATGCTGTATACATGATAAACAAATCTTTAAAAAACAAAAGCCTGTGCTACCAGACCTGATTACATATTGGCTGTTTGACACCGGGTCTCAAGAGATCTGGCAGCATGATATAAGCCAAAGATGGCCTTGAGGTGAGTCTCCTCATCCTCTTGCCTGAGCCTCCCAACTGCTAGAACAGCAGGCATGGCCCATTAGGCCAAGTGTGTATACATTTTTTTTTTCTTTTTTCTTTTTTTTTTTGTGTGTGTAAATTTTTTTAAATTATTTTCTTTTCGTTTTGAGATTATAATTACATAGTTTCACTCCTTCCTGTTTCTCCGAACCCTGTCATGCAATCAAACTTCATTGGTCTCTTTCAAGTTCATGGTTTCTTTTTTCATTAGTTGTCATGGCATACATCCAACATGTGTGTTGTATAGATTAGTACACACATGTATGTATATATAATGTATATATATATATCACATGTATATGTGTATGTATATATGAATACACACACACACATATATATGTATATGTATACATATGGTATATACATACCTAAATACATAAATACATGCATAGTCTGTGTGTTACTTATATGTATGTTTTCACGGCTGACAATTTGGTATTGGATAACAGTTGATGTGCTCTTCCCTGGGGAAGGCTACTTCTGCTCTCAGGTGTCCTTAGTTGCCTGTAGCTCTTTGTGTAGGGCTGAGGTCTCTTGGGCTTTCCCCATCAATCCGACAAGTCCATCAGTGTCACCCTTGTCCAGCTCCTGTTTGGTGGTCATGTTGGTAAGACTTTAATGGCTGGAGGTTCTGACATTCCTAAAAAACACAATCTCATAGCAAACTCACTGATTCTCTGGCTTTTAGTCTTTTCATCCTTTTTCCTTCCTCGACATGGCCTGGGCCTCAGGTGCAGAAGTCGCATTGTATCCATTGGGATACAATGAATACATTGTATCCATTGATACAATGGGAGTGAACCCATTGGGAGTGAGCTCCATAAGTCTACATGTTGATGGGTTGTGGGTTTCTGTAATTGTCTGTCTGCTGCCGAGAGGACTTTCTTTGATGAGGGGTGAGGATGACCCTTGTCTGTGGGTATGAAGAAGATCTTTAGGATATCGTTAGGGGCAACTTTGTAAAGTGGCGGTTGGTTGTAGGTTCTCCTCCAAGATCCATGACTTCACTAGCTGTGTGTGGTTGGCTAGGCATGACTTCCCTCGTGCTGAGTAGGATTTTAACATCATCTTCTTTTCATTACATTTCCTTATTCTATGTATTTTTATGGGGATCATACACCATGATGTACATGTGGAGATACTAGGACTTACGGGCATCTGTTCTCTCCTTCCCCCATGTGGATCCCAGGGTTTGAACTCAGGCTGGATAGAAAGTGCCTTCACAACCCTGTCTCGGAAAACCAAAAAAAGAAAAAAAAAAGTGCCTTCACCCATAATCCCTAGTAACCTTGTTTAATGATTTTTGAAATGTTAAAATTTTACTTTAAAACAAATTTTAAAAGGACTTTAATCTTTTTTTTTTTTTAGAATTATTTATTTTATGTGTATGAGTACACTGTAGCTGTCTTCAGACACACCAAAAAACGGCATCAGATCCCATTGCAGATGGTTGTGAGCCACCATGTGGTTGCTGGGACTTGAACTCAGAACCTCTGGAAGAAGAGCCAGTGCTCTTAACCACTGAGCCATCTCTCCAGCCCCAGCTGTTTATCACTTTTATGCTATGTGTATGAGTGTTTTGCCTGCATGTAGGTATGTACCCCATGTGCCTGTCTGGTGCCCATGGAGGGCAGCAGAATATGCCAGATTCCCCTGGAACTAAGGACAGTTGTAAGCTGCCATGTGAGTGCTGGGAACAGAACCTACAACTCCTGAAAATGAATACAGTGGTGCATGCTTTTAATCCCAGCACTCGGAAGGCAGAGACAGATCTCTGAATTCAAGGCCAGCCTGGTCTACGGAGCGAGTTCCAAGACAGCCAGAGCTACACACAGAGAGACCCTGTCTCAAAAAATCCTACCACCAACACAAGAATACCAAGTGCTCTTATCCTTAACTGCTGATCCATCTCTCCAGTCCAAAATGTGGTGGTGGTGGTTGTGTTTTAACACTATCTCAATCCTTACGATTTTATCAATGAAAACTTGGGCCCAGATGCTCAGTCAAAGCCTGCTGGCTCAGAGAAGCAGAGAAAGCACCCAGCTGATCTTCCTCCTCAGCCATCATCCCTGAAGCAATGACTCCCCTCTCACACGACCTCAAAACACTTCCTTCACACTCAATGTCCCTTCTTCCTACTCCCTGACCATCTCTCTCTCCCTCCTGACTTCCTCTTACTCCCTCTGGTTTTTTTTCTTAATAATCCTATGTTCACTTCCTGTCAACCGGTTGGTTGCTTGTGCTGCCTCCTGACCTACGGTTGACTTTATTTAATCCTGTTTACTCATGGATTAGACGTGTGAGCCACACCACCACTAAAAACAGGTTTTCCCAGTAAACAACACCATCTCAGGGTTCGCAGTATGATCAAATATCCTACAACAGTGGTGGGGGTGTGGGGGCGTGTCTAGGAGGTATATGTACCCTGGCAGGAGTGTAGAGATCAACTTTCAGGAGATTGGTTCTCTTCTCCGGCCCACAGCTCTTCCACACTGAGCCATCTCCTAGTGCCTACTTTGAAGCCTTTTCCAACTGGATCCCCCAGTTGTCAGCAATGATCAGTGGCCGGCTCACCACTGACTCAACGGAGAGTATCAGTAGAACACAGCTGCCGTGGTAAGGCAGGGAGACCATCTGCACTGCTACTGTTACTTAGGAATTACTAAGTAGCCACGCTGACTGGCCTAGACTGAGCAGATGTCTCTAGAGGTCTGAAAAGATTTCAATGAGTATCCCACTGCCTGATAAGGAAGAAAGAGGGTGGGGAGCTAGACCATGCAGTACCTATGAGCAGAGGGTGACCCCAGAGCGCCAACCGTGGAGATGTGAAGGCAAGATATTTGATCACACTGTGAACCCCAAGATTGTGTTATTTACTGGGGAAAAAAATCTATTTTTTCTGGTGGTGGGGCTCATACCTTTAATCCAAGAGCTTTCTGTAAACAAGATCTCTGAGCCTGGTCGATATAGCTTGTTCCAGGACAGCCAGGACTACATAGAGAAAATCTATCTCAAATAAATAAATTAAGAAACTTTGTAAACTCTCATTTAAAAAAAAAACAAAAACAAACAAAAAAAAACATTTTGCCGGGCGGTGGTGACTCACGTTTTTAATCCCAGCACTTGGGAGGCAGAGGCAGGCAGATTTCTGAGTTCGAGGTCAGCCTGGTCTACAGAGTGAGTTCCAGGACAGCCAGGGCTACCCAGAGAAACCCTGTCTCGAAAAACCAAAAATAAATAAATAAATAAATAAATAAATTACATATATGTGTGTCTGAGGGGGAAGGTGATGTACCTGGGAGTACAGGCACCTGCAGAGGCCAGAAGAGGGCATTGGATCCCCTGGAGCTGAAGTTACATACAGTAATGAGACTCCCTACAGGGTGCTAAGAAAGGGAACAGGAGTCCTTTTCACCATGAGCCAGCTCCAGTCTCCAAACTCTGTTAGTTTTGAGGTAGGGTCTTTCTTTAGCCCTGGCTATCCAGAAACTATGTAGAACAGGCTGCCCTCAGACTCAGAGATCTATCCACCTGCCTCTGCCTCCTGAGTGCTGGCTGGGGTTAAAAGCCTGGGCCACCCCTCCTATCTCCAACTCCGTCTCCCCTCTCTTTTTGATGGGGTAAGATTTTAAGAAAGGGTTTCTCTGTGTAGCCCTGGCTGTCCTGGAACTCAATCTGTAGACCAGGCTGGCCTTGAACTCAGAGAATCTGTCTGCCTTTGTCTCCCAAGCACTGGGATTAAAGGTGTGTGCCACCGCAGCCGCCTGGCCAAGGTCATTTCTTTTAACGTGACAGTTTTTCTATTTCTGCTCAGTGAAATACGAACTCTTCCTTTTTAATTTCTTAAAGACTTACTTTATGTGTATGAGTGTTTTGCTATGTGTGCATTTGTGGGTTTACAATGTGCATGTCTGGTGCTTGCAGATGTCAGAAGGGGTGTCATATCTTCTGGAAATGTAGCTATGTAGGCCACCGGGTAGATTCTGGGAATAGCGCTGGGGTCCTCTGCAAGAAGAAGTGTTCTTAACAGCTTGGCCATCTCTCCAGCCCCATGGATAATTCTTTTGAAAAGTTTGGTAAGGAAAAAAAGAAAAGATGAGGTAGGAAAACAGAATTTTTAAAGGAAAATTCTTCTGAAACTGTCATAGTGGTAGTAGGGCATGCCTTTAATCCTAGCGATTGGGAGGCAGAGGCAGACAGATGTCTGAGTTTGAGGCCAGACTGATCTACAGAGTGAGTTCCAGGACAGCCAGGGCTACACAGAGAAACCCTGCCTTGAAAAACCAAAAAGAAAAAAAAGAAAGAAGAAAACAAACTGCCATAGTCTATCATAAAAGCAAAACCAAACCAAACCAAAAAACAAAAAAAAAAACCAAAACCAAAAGCAAAAAAAACAAAAAAACAAAAAAACCCAGTATTACCACAGATCCAGTGTGTGCCTGTTTAGTGTATATGAGGTTCCCAAGAACCCTCTATCAGCCTGGAGAGCATTCAGGACTTTGAGTTCAAAGATAAAGACACCATGATTTAGAGAATTGATTTACCAAAGGCCTCTCTCTTGTGCAGTAGACAGCGAATATGGCTTCGAACAAGGTGTACCAGACACAATGGCCTACCTAAAATCCACATGACCTGACCACAGAGTGAGCCGGGTCAGGGTACAAAAGTCAGAATTTTAAAAGGAAAACGGAAGATCACAGCTAAGTTACAGTGTCTTGGCCCTCTGCACTTCCTCCGGGAACATCATCCCACAGCTAAGGTGTGATATCAGGGCCCTCTGCACCTCCTCCGGGAACAGCATCCCTTGGGTGTTAGTATTCTGTTCAATCAGGAATGAACTTTGTATGGGCAGATGCTGGTCCAGCTGAAAGCCAATGACTTCAACACCCTGCCATTTATTGTCTGACTTTTATTTGCAAAACACAGCCCATAACTTAATTCCTGTATTCAAGAAGTTACAGTCTTTGGGGGGAAAACAGATATCGAATACATTGGGTAGCAAGCAGTTTAGCATCCTGAGGACTCAGAAGCTTCCTGGAGGTTGTAATAAACAAACGTAACCTGCCGGCAACAGCGCGGCATCTCCCTGAGGACTTTATTCTTTAAAGCCAGTGTAGGTATTTGGGGTGCACAGAAGCGCTGGGGGCTTAGCCTTCAAGACAAGTATTCACATTCAAGTTGTGGAGAAGGCAGTTTTGAAGTGGCGAGGAAGGCCAGGCGCAGAATAGAGCGGGTATCTAAGGCCGGGGAGCACCTCTCTTATGAGGCT
Organism: Grammomys surdaster; assembly: GCF_004785775.1. Classification (NCBI taxonomy): domain Eukaryota; kingdom Metazoa; phylum Chordata; class Mammalia; order Rodentia; family Muridae; genus Grammomys; species Grammomys surdaster. The sequence continues at coordinate 22,220 of NW_021626566.1, forward strand.
GTGGAACGGAAGGAAGGAGTGGATGCAGGAAAAGATTAAAGATGATACATTAGTACCACTATAAATAATTGCACAATTTACAGGATTAGTCCCAGCGTTAATTACGCAGCGGAGGTGAAACCCGCTAATCTTCCACTTTATGAGTGGCGTTCTTGGCCTTGGCAAGAAGTAGGAACAAATGAAATAGAAGAGAGGACGAGTGTGATTTAAGTTACTGTGTGCGCTAAGCCGGGCGAGCTGGGAGCGCTGGTTCACCAGGCTTTGTGGAACGTGAAATGATCTTTTAGATCAGGAGGACTACAGTGGACACCAGCTTCAGAAGACTTGGAAGAGTCTGGAAGTGTGGCCTGAGGAACTGTGCACCTATTCACAAGAGGATGCACCCGTGGGCAGCGGTGATCCGAAGATCAGTAGGCCACCAGGAGGTCGGAGGCTCTGGGAGGTGGCCCGACTCCGCACAGCGGGGCGGGAGCGACGCCTTGCCGGAGAGCAGGTGGCCGCGCAGACTGCGCAGCTCCCGGGGAGCGCGCGCGCTGGGGGGCGCGGGGCAGGCGGGGCTAGCGGGGACGCGCGGGGCAGGGAGGGGACCGCCAGGAGCCGGGGGCGGGGCCGAGCGCGCGGGCCTTGGCACGCACGCGCAGACGGGCCGCGGGCCCCAGAGGCAGAGAGGAGGGGGAGCGTGAAATAGAGGGGGGGGTGTGGAGCGTATTTCCGCTCTGGCGGACAAATAATCCTGGCCAAAGGGGAGGCACGACTGTCCAGCCCTTTAACCGCGTGGGGGTGCCGGGGGAGAAAAGGGGGATCGGGGAGGGGGAATCCTGCTCCTTTAATTCCCTCCCCTCTTCCTCCGCCCCGAGTCCGCGAGGACGCTGCGCAGCGCGGGGCCTTGGAACACTCGGCGCGAGCTGCCCCCGCCCCTCCCCCTCCCGCCCACGCGGAGCCGGCCCGCGCGCGCGCCCCGTGCACCCCCGCGCCTGCGCGCTGCCCCAGCCCTGCCCGAGTGTGGGGGGCGTCGCTGGCCCCGGGGGGGTGGGGGACCAGGGGGGAAAAATCAGCACGCGGAACCGGGCCAGGTGAGAGGCGCGTGCACCCAGGGTCGTGAGTCTGGGTGGGTGGGGGGGGGCGTGCCACGGAGATCTGCGCGTGGGAGGGGGGCGTGCACGACCTGTCCGGGCGGTGGGAGGATGTGAAAAGGGGGACTCCCAGCAGCGCGGCCCAGGCTAGAGCGAGGCGGGTGAGGAGAGCCTGCAACCAGAGGCCACTCCGGAGTTGCAATCCTCTGGGTCTTTTTTTCCCCCTACCCACCCACCCCTTTATCCATTCTCCCATGGGCGCGCGGGCTGCGGGACTGGGGGGTGTGGACGCCGCTGCCCCGCCCCCGGGAACCACGCCTCCCTCCTCGGAGGGACCGCGCCTCCTTGGAATTGGGGAAACTGAGGGAGGCGCGCCAAGACTAGGGAGGTAGGGATGAGGGATCTGGAGCCTTGGCCTCCGACAGCCAGAGACCTTTGTCTCTGACCCGTTTCCTTCCCACCCAGGGCAGTCCACTCCCGCCACAATGGCCTCTGGGGTGGAAGTCCTGCGCTTCCAGCTGCCTGGCCACGAGGCCGCAACGTTGCGGAACATGAACCAGCTCCGTGCAGAGGAGCGGTTCTGCGATGTGACCATCGTGGCCGACAGCCTCAAATTCCGTGGCCACAAGGTCATCCTGGCCGCCTGCTCACCGTTCCTCCGGGACCAGTTCTTGCTGAACCCCAGTTCTGAGCTGCAGGTCTCACTGATGCATAGTGCGCGCATTGTGGCGGACTTGCTCCTCTCTTGCTACACGGGTGCTCTGGAGTTCGCAGTCAGGGACATCGTCAACTACCTGACAGCGGCCTCCTACCTGCAAATGGAGCATGTGGTGGAGAAATGCCGAAACGCCCTCAGCCAGTTCATTGAGCCCAAAATAGGCCTTAAAGAAGATGGGGTCAGCGAGGCTAGCCTCATGAGCAGTGTCAGTGCCACCAAGTCCCTCCTCCCTCCAGCCAGGACCCCAAAACCAGCTCCAAAACCACCACCGCCACCTCCTCTACCCCCTCCGCTCCTGCGACCTGTGAAACTGGAGTTTCCACTGGACGAGGACCTGGAGCTGAAGGCGGAAGAGGAGGACGAGGATGAGGACGAGGATGTTTCCGACATCTGCATCGTCAAGGTGGAGTCTGCCCTCGAAGTGGCACACCGGCTCAAACCCCCTGGAGGCCTGGCAGGGGGTCTGGGCATCGGGGCCTCTGTGAGCAGCCACCTGGGAGAGCTGGCCCAGAGTAGCATGGCCCCCAACGCTGTCGCCCCACCACAAGGTGTGGTGAAGGCCTGCTACAGCCTGTCAGAGGACGCAGAAGGGGAAGGCCTGTTGTTGATCCCAGGAGGCCGGGCCAGTGTGGGGGCCACCTCGGGCCTAGTGGAAGCAGCAGCGGTGGCCATGGCTGCCCGGGGGGCGGGGGGCAGTCTGGGGGCAGGGGGCAGCCGGGGACCTCTGCCTGGGGGCTTCTCAAGTGGGAACCCCTTAAAGAACATCAAATGCACCAAATGCCCGGAAGTGTTCCAGGGTGTGGAGAAGCTGGTCTTCCACATGCGTGCACAACACTTCATCTTTATGTGCCCGCGCTGCGGCAAGCAGTTCAACCACAGCAGCAACCTCAACCGCCACATGAACGTCCACCGTGGTGTCAAGTCACACTCGTGTGGCATCTGCGGCAAGTGCTTTACTCAGAAGTCCACGCTGCACGATCACCTCAACCTGCACTCAGGAGCCCGGCCCTACCGATGCTCCTACTGTGACGTGCGCTTTGCCCACAAGCCTGCCATCAGGCGGCACCTCAAGGAGCAGCATGGCAAAACCACAGCTGAGAACGTGCTGGAAGCCGGTGTGGCCGAGATCAATGTCCTCATCCGCTGAAGGGCCAAGAGGCTGGGGGGTTCCTGGGCCCGGCAGGATTGGGGAGGGGAGGGGTTCTGGGGCAGGCATATATTTTGGGGAAGGAAGATTGGAGAGAGACCTTGCCTCAAAGAGCGGAAGAAAAAGATGGAGCCGGAGACAGGGTTGACAAGGCTGAGGGAATGTGGGGGTCCCAAAGTAAGATTTCTTTTTTTGAAGAAGTGCACAAACGATGTGGAGGAAGGGGGGCAGAAAAAGCAAAGATGAAAGTTTTGGAGAACAGCTCTTTCCTGGCTAAAGCTTAAAGCTGCCTCGGAGGAGGATTCTAGCGTTTCTTGAGGTGGGGTGGGGGTGGGAGTTGTGGGGGGATTGCCAGGATGCAGCTTACTTGCTCCTGGTTAGAATAGATCACAGGGAGAAGGGAGTGGAGGGCGACACATGTATGAAGTCCCAGAAAAAGAAGGGGAGGCAATTCTTGCATGCTGGGGAAGTGGGAAAGTAGGTACAAGGCTCACCGGAAATGAAAGAAAAATGCTTATGTGCCAGGTAAGAGAACAGGGTGGGCAACCTGGGTAGGTAATGATACATTAGGGTACAGTAGGGAGAGCAGTGAGTAGCGGAGGGGTGGGGGGCAGGGCACTTAGGAAAAAGGACACAAGGAGGGCCGTTGGGGGAGGGAGAGGAGTAGAGACTTATACAGTATTTTTTAAGAAAACGTATTTTTTAGGATTTTTTCTGGAGTTTGGGGTTTTAGTTTTTCTTTGTTTTCCACAAAAATAAACAAAAAAGACAAAATTTCTTTATATTCTGGCAACCGCATGTGTGTGACTACCCACCATAGATTCTCCCAGTGTTAACAACTGCAGTCCCATGCCAAAAGGAGCCCAGCTTCAAGCAGAAACTAGGAACACGCCCTAAACACCTAGGCAGAAACCTTATCGCAAAATTGACTGGCAGCCCTGGTGCTGGCATAGACCTTAGGGGGTTTGGTGGCAGTCCAAGCCATGGACCACAGGTGGCCAGTGAGCCCACAGAGATGGCAAGCAGGCATCTGTTGAGTATTTTTGTTCGAGTTTTAAGGAAAGTTGAAATACCAGCGAAACTTAAATTCGATTACCTAGAAGACTACAATTCCCAGAAAGCTCTGAAAAGTTTTTTTTAAATCCAAAGAAGACTACAGTTCCCATAAGACGCCGAATTGGCCTCGGGCCCAGTAACATAAGTACCTGTTTGTCCAATATTGTGTGTGCAACCATACAGGCATTTTCAAACTTAGGCCAGAACTTAATGCCTGGAGGGGGATGGTGCCCTCGATCCTGTTCAGGGCTGTATCCTTGCTCTGTCTACTATTCACATTTAAGCTGTCAGCGGGACCATGACCCCCGATGGAGAAGTGTTTGGGTAGAAATAGTTACTGTCAGTAGACTGTGGTCGCCCTTGTGGCCTCCGCTGCATCCAGTTGGCAACTCTAGTGGCATCTAGAAGACATTTCCCCCCCCAGATTCTCAAAAGCACACTGACCCAGAAGTAAAGGTGTCTTCCACGAGTCTCTGTCGCCCCTTCTTGTGCACTAGAATCTAAAACTAAGACCCAGCCTTCTATCTGGCGGCTCAGAACTCGAAAGATACACGCGGCAGCTGCAGAGGCTCAGGCTACACGTGTTACCAAAACCGGGCGGGGACAGGGAAGCCACAGCCCAGTCGGGCCTCGCCCTTGGCTCCCGGCGGAGCCGAGGCTTGGAGCGAAGGCCCTCTCCCCCACAGCCCCCAGTTCTGCACCTCCAGGGCCATTCTGGGGGGCAAAAATGGCCCAAAGGCCCGCAGCGGCTCCTTTAAGGCGTCTTGTCGCCCTCCCTCCTTGTCCACGTGACCCGGGGCGGCCGCGCGCCGGCTCGGCCCCCCGCGCAAGCGGCGATGGCGGCGGCGGCGGGAGCTGCTGCGGCGGCGGCCGCCGAGGTGCGGAAGGGGAGGGGGAGAGGCGGGTGCATGCCCGCGCGCGCGCCCGGGGGAAGCGCGCGCTCGTGCAATGCTCCGGGGGTGCAACGGGGCCGGGGGGCCCGAGCCGAACTTGCAGCAAACCAGGGGGCCAACCCCGGGGGCGGATGGGGGGACCGGGGGGGGGGAGGGGGGGGGAGTGGGCGCCGAGGCGCACGTGCCGCCGCCCGCCGCCCCTGCGTGGGCGGTGGGCACCGCGACCCCGGGAGCACGCGCGAGGGGCGCGAGGGGCCGTCCGCCGGGCTGGGGCGCAGCGGGCGTTGCAGGGGTTGGTGGCCGGGGTCCCCGCGGCCTGGGGGACAAAGGGGGAGCGGCGCGTGCAGCCGGGAGGAGGGGGCGGGGCCGGGGCGCGGAGGCCCCGCCCCCTCCCCCTCCTCTGCTCCCGGCCCCAGAGATGCGGGGTCTGCCGAGAGGGAGGGGGCTGATGCGGGCCCGGGGGCGGGGGCGTGCGGCCCCCACGGGCGGCCGCGGCCGCGGTCGGGGGGGCGCCCACCGAGGACGGGGTAGGCCCCGAAGCCTGCTCTCGTTGCCCAGGGCCCAGGCGTCCTGGGCCCCCCAGCTGCCTGCGGGGCTGACGGGCCCTCCGGTCCCTTGTGTCCCGTCCCAGGGGGAGCCCCCCGCGGAGATGGGGGCGCTGCTGCTGGAGAAGGAGCCCCGAGGAGCGGCCGAGAGAGGTGAGTGCGGCCGGAGCAGGCCCGACCGGACCTCCACCCTCCCCACCCCCAACACGCGATCTCGGGAGCTTTCAGCCCTGAACTTTTTCTTTCTCCCCCTCCCACTCTCCACCCCACGACAGTTCACGGCTCTTTGGGGGACACCCCTCATAGCGAGGAGACCCTTCCCAAGGCTAACCCCGACTCTTTGGAGCCTGCCGGACCCTCCTCTCCGGCCTCTGTCACTGTCACCGTCGGCGATGAGGGGGCTGACACCCCTGTCGGGGCCACACCGCTCATCGGGGACGAACCCGAGAGCCTGGAGGGAGATGGGGGTCGGATCCTGCTGGGTGAGAGGCCGGGGAGCGAGGGAGAGGGGGCGTAAGGGGGCCTTCTGCATGCCCGCTTACCCTGCGCCCCCGTCTGCCTGTCTCTTTTCTAGGCCATGCCACAAAGTCGTTCCCCTCTTCCCCCAGCAAGGGGGGTGCCTGCCCCAGTCGGGCCAAGATGTCAATGACAGGGGCAGGAAAGTCGCCCCCCTCGGTCCAGAGTTTGGCCATGAGGCTGTTGAGCATGCCTGGGGCCCAGGGAGCTGCAACTGCTGGGCCTGAACCCCCTCCGGCAACAACTGCGGGCCAGGAGGGGCAGCCCAAAGTACACCGAGCCCGGAAAACCATGTCCAAACCTAGCAACGGACAGGTGAGAGTGTGCAGGTTGGGTCGAGAGACTTGGGGAGTCCCTGGATGGGATTTTGTTTTGTTTTTGTTTGGTTTGGCATTTTTTTTTTTTTTGTTTTTTTTTTTTTTTCTTCTCTTCCGGTATTTAGCCTTAGACCTCTTGTATTCAGATTTTTTCCCTTTCGAATTTACCAATAGGCTACCAAGTGTCAGCTGTTGGGCTGGGCTTCTGTGAGTGGAGTAATTGTCGGCTTCCTGGAGTTCTCGTTCTTGAGGGGGGGAGGGGTGGTCAGCAGACGAGACTGACAGATGCAGAGTTAATTATATAGTTATTGTCCTAATTACACTTACACAAATGACCGGGCAAGTTCCCGGTTTTGTGTTTTTTATTTTTTGGTTTGCTTCTGAACAAGTTTAGGGAGGTAGGATTTTTTTGTTTTGTTTTGTTTTTTGTTTGTTTGTTTTTTGTTTTTTTTTAAATCCCTACTGGATAAAGTTTTTACTGGGACCCTTCCCCTCGGAATGCCACATAATGAAAGGATGGGGGTGACAACCCTGGAATCGAAATTATGACAAGGTTTTAAAGGCCACTGATTAACCTTAACTATAGCTTGTGTAGCCTTTTGGGTCTTGGCTTATTTGTTTGTTTTGTTGTTTGTTTTGAGGGATTTTATTTTGTTTGGGGGGAGTTTATTTTATTTCTGCGTGTGTGTGTGTGTGTGTGTGTGTGTAAAAGGGTTTCACCATATGGCCCTGGCTGGCTATGTAGACCAGGTTGGCCTTTAATTCACAGAGATCCACCTTGCTCTGTCTCCTACGTCCTGGGGTCGCAGGTATATTTTACTTATTTTACTTTTTGTTTTTGAGACAGTCTCACGTAGCACAGGCTGACAGAGCTTGCTGTGATACCAAGGCCTTAGTCCTGAGCCACCCCACCCAGCTCCCACTTTCAGTTTTTTCTTTTTAATTTTCTTTCTTTTTTAAAAAAAAGCTATTTTGTTTTATGCTTATGGGTGTTTTAACTGCACAGATGTCTGTGTACCGCCTTGTGTGTGTGGTGCTGCCCTTCAAGGCGAGAGGGCAGTGGATCCCTTGGACCTTGGGTTTGAAGGGATTGTGAACAGCATGTCAGTGCTGGGAACTGAACCCAGGTCTTCCACAGGAGCAGTGGTTAAGAATGCTCTTAACCACTGAGCCACCTCTCCGACCTCTCTTGGTTTGTGTTTCTGGGGAAGTGATCACCTGATCATGGTGTGGCTCTTCGTCTGTGGTACAGAAGTCTGTGTTTGTTCAGGCCCCTCATATAAAACTATGAGAGCCAGATGGATCTCTTGTTCTGGGTCAGCTGAGCAATCAGCATTTGCATATGACTTACATGTCTTTCTTGTAGATTCGTTTTAGAGGCTTGGCTAATCTCTGTATCAGTAGTTGAACAGTATACTGTTCTGTATAGGCATGACTTTTCTTTTTTAAAAAGCAGCAGGAGTTTTTGTTTTTTTGTTTTTGGTAAGATGTATTTATTATTTATTTTATGTATGTGAATACACTGTCGCTCTCTTCAGAGAGCCAGAAAATGGATATCGGATCCCATTACAGATGGTTGTGAGCCACCATGTGGTTGCTGGGAATTGAACTCGGGACCTCTGGAAGAGCAGTCAGTGCTCTTAACCGCTGAACCATCGATCTAGCCCCAAGGCATAACTTTTAAAATTTTTGTCTGTTGCTGGTCGGTCGGTGGTAGTTCACACCTTTAATCCCAGTTCTTGGGAGACAGAGGCAGGCAAATCTTTTGAGTTCAAGGCCAGCCTGGGTATAGTATACATAGTTCCTTGGACAGACAAGGCTACACAGGGAAGCCTTGCTTGAAAGAAAAATATAAGTGAGTATGTGTAATGGAGGGCTCAGTAGAAGACATGTCTGTGGAGCCTGGTCTCTCCCACCACACACATGGGGTCCAGGAATCAAACTTGAGTTTAAGGGTTAGCACAGCAAGCACCCTTCCCTACCCACTGAGCCATCTTGCTAGCCCACTGTTCTCTTTTTAATTGTTTTGGGGTTTTTTTTGTTTGTTTGTTTGTTTGTTTTTCGTGACAGTTTTTAAATGTTTTGGCTCTGTGACGGGAGAATCTCTCCCTTGTGGTCAGGAACACTTAAAAGTCTGTATCAGTCATTTACAGACTGTCCTGTGTAGACACGTCTTTTAAAAGTTGTCCTGTATAGGACTCTGGTTCAGATCCCAGCATCACGTGGCAGCTCACAGCCACCTGTAACTTCCGTCTCAAGGGGATCTAGTGCTTCCTCCCGGCCTTCAAAGACTCCTGCACACACGGAGCACACAGACTCATGAGGACTTGTAAATAAGCAGCCAAGACATAAAGCTCCACCTCCGAGACCCGTGGGTTTCTGTTCATGTTTTCTTCCTGTTTCCATCTGTTGAGGGATTTTTTTTTTTTCCAATTAAATTTAGCTGGGAATGGTGATGCATACCTTTAACCCCAGCACTTGGGAGGCAGAAACAGGGAGGTCTCTGTAAGGTTTGAGACAGCCTGATTTACACAGTGATCTACCCTGTGACGTGTGATACTCTGCCTCAAAAACAAAACAAAAACAAAAACAAACCCAACAATATAAAATAAAATTATGGGAGCCTTTCTCTCTCACCATCTGGGTCTCAGAGTGAATTCGGTTCACCAGGCTTGGCTGCCGACACTGTTAACTGCTGACCGATCAGTCCTGATAGACTGATTTTTTGTTATTTCTTAAAGGTTTATTTATTTGTTTTATGTATATGACTACACTGAAGCTGTCTTCAGACACACCAGAAGAGGGCATCAGATCCCATTGCAGATGGTTGTGAGCCACCATGTGGTTGCTGGGAATTGAACTCAGGACCTCTGGAAGAGCCGTCAGTGCTCTTAACCCCTGAGCCCTCTCTTCTGGCCTTCGGGTAGCGGTTTTGAGGTACAGCCAGCCTCAACACTCCCACCTGGGCCCCATGCTGAGGGAGCAGTAACTTTAATTAATTTGGTAGCTTGCTTATTTCACTTAGCACAGTGCCTCAAGTTTCCTCCATGTTGTATGTGTCCAGGTTCCCTTTCTTGCTGTCGGGTTTTTGAGACAGGGTTTCAGTCTATAGCCCTAGCTGGCCTGGGACTTAGATCCTCCTGCCTCCTAGAGTGCTAGGATGAAAGGTGTAGCCCGCCACACCTAGCCTGAGTAACATTCTGAGACTTGTTCCTTCCTGCTCTAGCCTCCAGTCCCTGAGAAGAGGCCCCCTGAAGTCCAGCACTTCCGCATGAGTGATGACGTGCATCTGGGGAAGGTGACCTCAGGTCAGTCCCCTCCCCCCACATGCACGTACTCCAGGTGGCTTGGTGTATTGTGTCCCAGGAGTTCCGTCCTCACTTTTCTGTCTTTCCAGATGTGGCCAAAAGGAGGAAGCTGAACTCGGGCAGCCTGGTGAGCTGGCGAGGAAGACCTGGCTGGGGGCGGGGAGGGGGAGGGGCTGGTGGGTCAGTGCCAGGAGCCTCAGACTTTGTAATCTTTTTCTAGTCCGAGGACTTGGGCTCTGCTGGGGGCTCAGGAGATGTGATCCTGGAGAAGGGAGAGCCCAGGCCTCTGGAGGAGTGGGAGACGGTGGTGGGCGAGGACTTCAGCCTGTACTATGATGCGTACTCTGTGGATGAGCGGGTGGACTCTGACAGCAAGGTGTGCTGGTGTGCTGGTCTCAAGCTTCCTATCCAATCCGCTCTTTCCCTTTAACACACCCTGTGTTGTCTGTGCCCAGTATCCCTTATCTCATCTCTGATCCTCTGGTTCCGAGACAGCCTCCTCCCTGCCTTGTGAGGGCTTGTTTGCTCCCTTTGTATTATTTTGCTTTGTTTGCTTTTGGCTACTTTTGTTTGTTTGACAGAGTCTCACTAGTAAACCAAGATGGCTTCAGATTCCTAGAGATCTGCCTGCCTTTGCCTCTTTAGTGTTGGGATGAAAGGTACAGACTGCTGTACTCTGTGTGTGTGTGTGTGTGCGCGTGTACTCATCTGAGGTCAGAGGGCAGCAGCTTGGGCTTTCAAGGTAATCTCTTTGGTTTTTTTTTTT